>NW_023311821.1:0-5388 GCF_011077185.1 Oxyura jamaicensis
CTGCAAGACACTCTTACCGGGTAGCCAAGGGCTGTAGGAATTGCCACAGTAAAATTCCTAGATGGGTCAGACAAAATTGAAGACCCGGAACCAGAGAAAAGGGAGCAAATTAAAAATGGTTCAGTACTATGTGATAAAATGGTCAAATCAGGATATCCAATAATTAATAAGGACCTAGAACCTGTGGAGTCAGGACCTTTGAGTCCATCACGGTCAGCTCAGGCTTGTGAGCTGTATGCTCTATGTAGAGCCCTGGAACTATTAAAGGAGAAAAGTGGGGCTATATTTACAGCACGTTGAACTGAATGAACTCCCCATGCCCGAATCACCACCAGAAAGCAGTGTTGTACAACAAAAACTGGAATTTTCTCCAAAGATGTTGCCATTAAATTAATAATATTAATTAATAAAATATAATTGATTAAAAAGTACTCATCTACTGCCATGAAATACTGTTACTATTAAACTTTATGTTCTGGTTTGGAGACAAAAAGGAATATAGTTAAGGCATGAGCATGTGATTTTCTGTTTCCTTAAGGTGGTGAGCTTTAATTCTATTCATGCTAAGTCTCAGTGAGACATACCAGCATCCTTGTGGACCCACTCATTTTAATGCTGTAAAATTGTGGGTCAGATGATTCAAAGCCTTAATGTAAATGTACTCAAGTAGGGGAAAGGTGAATTGGTATCATTTATTTTAAAAAGTCATATGGTGGATTTGGATTTGTTTGTTTGTTTCTAAGTTTGTACTAATATAAAAATCACGAGCACGCTTGTTGAAAAGTAAAAGTTATTCTTATGTAAATGCATTTACTCTTTCTATTTTTTGAACAAACAGAAGTATCAAATACTTGTTTAAATATTAAGTTGGTGTTTTGAGCCTGCAAAATTTAATATTGGCTCTAAAACTCTGCTTTCATAAGTACCATTTGTTATACCACTATATTTCTGATGTTTGCATAATCATATAAGGACCTCAAAACTTGAATACACAGACTGAAATAAAAGCTGAGAGCCTTGAATATGTCAGTGTGCTATGTAGTGGCCTTTGAGGACTGTCATGATAGCCCTTTTACATTACATTACAAAGTTAATGTTTTAGTCCTAAATTTTCAGGACCCCTTAGTACAGAAGAAAGCTTTATACAATTACTGATGTGAATTTCTCTAAAAATGTATATTTTTGTGTCCAGTTGTATTATTCAAGTGTTCCTTTGTATCAATTTATGTATGCTTCTGTTGTGGTTTAACCTGGCCGGCAGCTAAACACCACACAGCCATTCGCTCATCCTCCCCCCCCATGGGATAGGGGAGAGAAACGAGAAAAACTGAAGCCTGTGGGTTGAGATAGAGACAGTTTATTGGGACAGAAAATAATAATAATTATGTGTACGGAGCAGGTGATGCACGGTGCCGTTGCTTGCTACCCGCTGACCGATGCCCAGCCTGTCCCCAGGTGGCCGGCCCCCCTACCCCGGCTAGCCATCCCTATGCATTGTTTAGCATGGCATCAGATGGTATGGAATACCCCTTTGGCCAGTTTGGGTCTGCTGTCCTGGGTCTGTCCCCTCCCAGCTCTTGCTGCACCCAGCTCCTGCTGCACCCTCAGCCTGCCCGCTGGCAGGACAGAGTGAGGAGCTGAAAAGTCCTTGGCTTAGTGTAAGCACTGCTCTGCAGCAATTAAAACATCAGTGTGTTATCAACATTAGTCTCATTCTAAATCCAAAACATAGCACTCTACCAGCTACTGGGAGGAAAAATAACTCTATCCTAACTAAACCAGGACAGCTTCTAAAACCAAGAAGGGAGAGTAGGGGTGTGAACCCTAGGAAAAGATAGAGTAAGTATGCTATGTTCTTAAATTTTTAAATCGATGGACGGAAGGTCCTTGCATCTGTCCGTGCAGGAGAAAAAGTGACAGACAGATCTAGGAGACAGATCTGGGAGAAACTCAGTTAAAGAAAGAGCACAAGTCATGGAAAAATAAATAAATAAATAAAAATAAAAAATTACAGCACCAATTACTGGGAAGGGCCCTACACTCTAATAACTTGGGGGCCGAGGTTGTGCTTGTGTTTTAACAGAAGCCGGTCCTAGATGGATGTCAGCACCATGAGTCTGTCCGGCCGTCTCATCATCTGCCTTAACATGATCACAGCACCCTCCTCTGCGGTTTGGACTCCAGCTCAAACAAAAAACAACGTCTGGGAGTGTCCGGCTGGCATATGCAGGACCTACAAACAAGGACTCCAGGAGCTGGAGGGGCAGCCAGAGCCCCCCCTGCCTGGGCAGCACTCAGTACCTGCCTCTCCCAGGGATGTGGTTACAAAGTTTGTTAAAGATAGAATTAGTATGCCTGGTAGTTTTTCTCTGTGTTTTAGTTTGTGTTAATCGTGCTTTCTTAATTTGTGTTAATCGTGCTTTTTATGTTAAAGAAGGGGGAGATGTGGGAGTGTGGCCATGGGGGTCGACAAGTCCCATGGCTGGTGATAACATCAGGAATGTAAATAGTTTGGAGGAGGGAACAAAGAGGGGTGATTCAAATGCCTTGCTGTTTTGGGTTGCTTGTTCTCCGGAACGGTGGTAAAAATGTTATTAGAACACTTAATACCTAGATATGGGATAATCCAGTACATTGATTCTGATCAGGGCACACACTTTACTTCTAAAATAATAAAATTATTATGTCAATAATTAGGCTTTCAGTGGGAATACCACACTCCGTGGCACCCACAAAGCTCGGAGAAAGTAGAAAGAATGAATCAAACAATAAAACAACAGTTGGCTAAGTTAATGATCGAGACACAAATGCCCTAGACGAAATGCTTACCATTGGCACTTTTAAATATTAGAACTAAACTACACAATGAGACTAGATTATCACCATGTGAAATGTTATATGGCATGCCTTATTCTCAAGGGATGCCCTTAGGGAACAATGTAGTTGAGGATCGTAGTATCCAGAAATATATAATTACCATTGGTAGAAGATTAAAAGAGCTAAGAGCAACTGGGTTGATGGCTCAGACACCACCTTTAGGATTTGCAATTCACCAGTTAAAACCAGGAGATAGGGTTCTAATAAAAACATGGAAAGAAGAAAACTTATCTCCCCTCTGGGAAGGACCTTTTCTTGTTTTATTAAAAAGAAAACAGCCGATATTTATTAACTGTTATCTATTAGTTGTTATCTATTAACAAGGAAACAGCTGTGAGAACTGCTGAAAAAGGATGGACACGTGTCGTGAGTAAAAGGTCCAGTGGAAGAGTGGAAAGTAACATCAGAACCAGGAGAAACTAAACTAACAGATGGACTTGAAGAAGCTTTCATCAGAGTATAAGCTAAGTTGCTGTGGGAATTTTATTGTAATTACTCCTTTATTGTAATTACTCCAAATTTATTGTAATTACTTCTGTAAAATTAGTAAACAAAGAACTTCTTGAATAGATACCTATTAAGGGGAGAGATTTATCAGTAACAGGGATCAGTTAAGCGTTATCTCCTGAAGGTACCGAGAAGGTACATCTGCAATGTACACCCCTTTAAGATTAGGGAAGAGGGCAAGACCTGATAGGGAACTGGTGCTGCAGCTGGGAAGGTCTGCCAAGGGCTGCAACCCCTTCGGGATGTGACCGCCGAGCACTATGGCCCTTACCGGACCTCTTCTAGTCCTACTTGGGGTGAGTTTCTTGGCCCAAGCTACAGCCAACAACTGCAGTCAACTACTAGAAAAGGATGCTTGAGCTCCCAGACAGTGGTCTATCATACTGTCTATGACTGTAAAGGCCAGAAAAGAGGAAGCTGCATTTTTAACCTAACTCAGTATGCTCTATGCAGAGAAATGAATTGGAATAAGTGAAATTGTAACCACCCTGAATACCTCAGTGTCAATAACCTTTGATGCCTGTGATATTATAGATGAAGACCCATATACTGATTGTGGAAGCCTGAGCTGGAAGAGATATAGTAACCAGCCCAAGTACATTTGTCCTAGAAAGGGTGAAACAGTGACTTCTACATGTTACACTGATTGGATAAGAGATTATCCATGGGACCGGAGTTATCATTACTGCGGACCCTCAAATTGGGGTTGTGCTTGTTGGAGTACAGATCCTGGGGCTATAGGACCCCAATAGATATGCTTAATAGAATAATTAGGTTGCAAGCTGTAGTAGAAATAGTTGTGAATAAAACTGGAGATGCACTCGGATTAATTGCAAAACAAAATACCAAGATGGGAACTGCTTTGTATCAAAATTGCTTAGCTTTAGATTATTTGCTAGCACAAGAAGGAGGAGTCTGTGGAAAATTTAACCTTAAGTAACTGCTGTTTAGATATTGATGATGAAGGAAAAGCTGTGAATGAACTTGTAAAAAGAAATGAAGAAAATTGCACATGTCCCAGTTCAAACTTGAAATGAAATCAATTTAAGAGAATTATGGAGGGACTTTATGGGTGGTGGTTGGCTTACTAGAATCAGGATAGTTGTATTAGGAATATGTGGAGGGTTGTTTAATAATTCAGTAATTTCATGTTTAATACCCTGTTTTACCAGACTAATACACTCGGTTATACAAGGAATGCAAATATCTGTGGTGCCTGTTGATCCAGAACCAGGGTAAGGGAAAACCCATTCCCTGATGATAATAAAAACAAAAGAGGATCCAAAATTGGTACCAATTTGGCAAGTATTGACTCGATTGAATAATAATAATAATAATAATAAAACACGAACCAATACCATGAAAAAAAAAGAAATGGGGGATTGTGAAATGTGTTTATTTGATTCGTGTCAGTATGGAACAATGCTAGGGCCGCATGATGAAATATAAGCTCCTATTTAAGAAAAACAGAGTGATTAGTGTACATAGTTCTTGTATCATGCAAAGGAACGATCCAGCAATTTGTGTAAATAGAGGGTTTGAAGGGCGAACATTGAGACTCTAGTCCGGGAGATAAGAGGACCAAGGAGTTTTTTTTTTAGGAAACTGCAGACTTTTGCATGGGACGCTGCGCAAGCCTCTGATAACCAGCAAAGAGATCCACCAAATAAGGAGAAAGGGGGAGTTGAAGGACGACCAAAGGACAAAGCCTGGGAGGAAGACTACGAGCCTTCAGCACAAGAGACCCCCAGAAAGACCACCAGAGACTGCTACGCATGCGTCCAGAGAGGGTTTGGATTCCAGGAACTAATTATAATAACCCCGCCTTTTCTAGGAATAGTGATGAATATGTATTAGTCTAGGAGCATAAAAATCAGACACCTGATGTAACAGGGGTGCGTCCTGGTAGAGCAGAGACTCCCGGTGCACCCAGCGCTGTTTGCTTGCCTCTATTCGCTTAATAAATCACAAAAATCCTATCTGGGACTTAATCATTTATCACAA
>NW_023311822.1:0-4506 GCF_011077185.1 Oxyura jamaicensis
GCAACCCACTTGCTCCATGTAGCATCAGTTGCATGATGTGTAGAGGGGACCCTTCCTTTGAACATCCAGCCCAGTACTGGCAGTCGGGGTGCCAGGAGGAGCTGTGCTTCAGTACCAACCACTTCTGAAGCAGATCGAACTCCTTCATATGCCGCCAATATCTCCTTTTCGGTTGGAGTGTAGCGGGCCTCAGATCCTCTGTATCCCCGACTCCAAAACCCTAGGGGTCGACCTCGAGTTTCCCCAGGTTCTTTCTGCCAGAGGCTCCAGGTGGGGCCATTCTCCCCGGCTGCAGTGTAGAGCACATTCTTTACATCTGGTCCCGTTCGGACTGGCCCAAGGGCTACTGCATGAACTATTTCTTGCTTAATTTGTTCAAAGGCTTGTTGTTGCTCAGGGCCCCATTCAAAATCATTCTTCTTATGGGTTACTTGGTAGAGCGGGTTTACAATCAGACTGTAATTTGGAATGTGCATTCTCCAAAACCCCACGACACCTAGGAAAGTTTGTGTTTCCTTTTTGCTGGTTGGTGGAGACATAGCTGTTATTTTGTTGATCACATCCATTGGGATTTGACGACGTCCATCTTGCCATTTTATTCCCAAAAACTGGATCTCTCGTGCAGGTCCTTTGACTTTATTGTGTTTAATGGCAAAACCAGCCTTCAGAAGGATTTGGACTATTTTCTTCCCTTTCTCAAAAACTTCCTTTGCTGTGTCACCCCACACAATGATGTCATCGATGTACTGCAGGTGTTCAGGAGCTTCCCCCTGCTCCAGTGCAGACTGGATCAGTCCATGGCAAATTGTAGGGCTATGTTTCCACCCCTGGGGCAGCCGATTCTGAGTATATTGGACTCCCCTCCAAGTAAAAGCAAACTGTGGCCTGCACTCTGCTGCAAGAGGGATGGAGAAAAATGCATTAGCAATATCAGTTGTGGCATACCACTTGGCTGCCTTTGATTCCAGTTCGTACTGGACTTCTAGCATGTCCGGCACTGCAGCACTCAGTGGTGGTGTGACCTCGTTCAGGCCATGATAGTCCACTGTTAGTCTCCACTCACCATTAGACTTTCGCACTGGCCATATGGGACTATTAAAAGGTGAATGAGTCTTGCTGATCACTCCTTGGCTCTCCAGTTGACGAATTAGCTCATGGATGGATATCAGGGAGTCTCGGCCGGTGCGGTATTGCCGCCGGTGCACAGTTGTAGTAGCAATTATCACTTGCTGTTCTTCGACCCTCAGCAACCCCAAAACAAAAGGGTCCTCTGAGAGACCGGGCAAGGTAGACAATTGTTCAATGCCCTCTGTCTCTAAGGCAGCTGTGACAAAAGCCCACCGGAACCCTTTTGGGTCCTTGAAATATCCTCTTCTAAGATAGTCTATGCCAAGGATGCATAGAGCATCCAGCCCAGTCACAATACGGTGTTTTTGCCACTCATTCCCAGTTAGACTCAGTTCAGCCTCCAATACAGTTAATTGCTGGGATCACCCTATCACTCCATAAATACTGATGGGCTCTGGCCCTTTATAGCTTGATGGCATTAGAGTACATTGTGCACCGGTGTCTACTAAAGCCTTATACTTCTGTGCGTCTGATGTGCCAGGCCATCGAATCCACACAGTCCAATAAACTCGATTGTCCCTTTCCTGCCCCTGGCTGGAGGCAGGGTCCCTCTAATCCTCGACAGAATCTTCATTCCTGTGTTTAAAGGACTGCCTGCTGGAAGTTGGAGCAGCAAACTTTTCAGAGAACCCCTTTTTCCCGATTGTTTTCTTTTTCAACTCACGTACCCATGCCTCTAGGGTCACGGTGGATTTTCCATCCCATTTTCTCATGTCCTCTCCATGGTCACGTAGGTAAAACCACAGGATGGCACGAGGTGTGTATCCACCATATCGTCTTCCTTGCACGGATGAGCGCTTACCTCTAATAGCAGAGACATTGGTTTGTACAGGAGGGGAGGAAAATAAACACTCTTTAAGTTGCTGGACCTCTTCAGAAAGTTTCTCCAAAGTATTCTCTTTTAGTTGGTGGACCCTGGTTCGCTCAGGTGGGGAGGAAAATAATCCCTCTTCAAGGTGGTGGACCTTTTCAGAAAGTTTCTCCAAAGTATTCTCTTTTAGTTGACCTTTTCAGAAAGTTTCTCCAAAGTATTCTCTTTTAGTTGATGGACACTTTCAGAAAGTTTCTCCACAGCCGAGACGCAGGCCTGTAGGGAAGAGGAGAGGCTTTCTTCGTACTGCCGGAGTTGTTTAGCCACATCACCCACTGTGGGTTCCTCATCCTCTTTCCAGGCCATTATTGCCAATGAGCTGGCATATGATGATGGTGCACTCCGTATAAACTTCTGCCACATGGGTCGTGTACACCTGACTTCATCTGGATCTGTGGGTACTTGTCCATTGTCTAGGTCTTCATAAATCACCTCCTGTATGTCTAATTCCCTCAGGTACTGGATTCCCTTCTCCATAGTGGTCCACTTGCCTGGTAGACATACAAGTTCTTCCTTGAAGGGATACCTTTCCCTTACAGCATACAGGAGACGCCTCCAGAGGCTGTGAGATCATGCTCCATCTCCAATTGCTTTGTCAATGCCTGCATCTCTAGCAAGGGATCCCAGCTGCCTGGCTTCCCTGACCTCTAATTCCACACAGTTGGCTCCGGTGTCCCAGCACCGGAGCAGCCAGGTGACAAGCTGCTCACCTATGCAGCGACCAAAATCTTTTCGCACATATCGTAGCTCGCGCTGGTATAGGTTTCGGGTAACTACTGTTGATTTTTCAACATTCCCATCTTCATCCTCCTGCACCTCTGATGGCCCAGCCTCGTCTTCTCCATACCTACACCTAGCAGAGGACTCTGCGTTCTAAACGACCTGAGTCTCTATACCATTTTTTCACCTTGTCTACAGGGGCAACTTGCACTGCTACAGCTCGTTTCTCTGACTCAGCCACAGGGTCTGCCACAGGGGTTAGAACACCCTCTGCAGGGGCAACTTGCACTGCTACAGCTCGTTTCTCTGGCCTAGCCACAGCGTCTGCCACAGGGGTTGGAACACCCTCTGCAGGGGCAACTTGTACTGCTACGGCTCGTTTCTCTGGCCCAGCCACAGGAGCTGGAGCGGCTGCAGGAGCGGCTGCAGGAGTGGCTGCAGGAGCAGGAGCAGGAGCAGGAGCGGCTGCAGGAGTGGCTGCAGGAGCGGCTGCAGGGTCTGTCACTCGGTTCATAGTAGCATCAATTGCAGCTCGATAGGCATAGGCCAGGCCCCAGCATGCTACAGTGAGTTGTGTCACTTTGGAACTGCCAGAGTCATGACACTCTTTTTTCAAGCATTCTACCAGTTTTTTAGGATTTTGCAGTTGTTCAGGGGTGAATCTCCAAAACATCGGAGGTGCCCACTGCTCTAGCCACCTGCCCATATCCTCCCACACTCCCTGCCACTCACAACTATCCCGCCTCAGGACAGATCTCTGCATGAGATTCCTAAGTAAAACAAAACCTGAAGCGCATTCAAGAGACATAACAACAACAACATGCTAGTTTGAGTATCCCAAGAATATTCAACATCTTGGAGAGCTATCGTAACTAGCTCGGGGGATAAGAGGGTGCTGAAGGAGAAAGGGAGAGTGAACAAGTAAGGAAAAATATCCTTCCCTGTCCCCTTCACAGACTGGCTCCCTGATGAAAAAAAGGCAGTAGGTGTAATTGTTAATAGTTTCTGAGATATAGTTTCCAAAGTACAGAGTCGACGACAGCGCTGAGTACAAATACCAATTTAGAGTCATGGCCAGATATTTCATCATATCGTAAGCTATTGTTACACCGCACAGTACCATAACGATCTTAAACCAGGGCCCGGAAAGGATAAACAGCACGACAGGGATTACATACAGAAAGTAGCATGCTGTAAAACTCAGTTTGGAATACAGGCACAGCAGACTTGATATTAAAGCAATCAACATTCTGATTAGATCTGTCGTTATCTCAACCCTTCGTGCCCCACGTTGGGCGCCAAAAGAGCTGTTGTGGTTTAACCCGGCTGGCAGCTAAACACCACACAGCCGTTCGCTCACCCTCCCCCCTCCCTCTCTGGGATGGGGGAGAGAAACGGGAAAGTGAAGCCTGTGAGTTGAGATAAAGACAGTTTATTAAGATAGAAAATAATAATGATAATAATATGTACAAACAAGTGATGCACAATGCAATTGCTCACCACCTGCTGACCGATGCCCAGCCCAACCCCGAGCAGCCGGCCCCCCACCCTGGCTAGCCACCCCTATATATTGTTTAGCATGACGTCAGATGGTATGGAATACCCCTTTGGCCACTTTGGGTCAGCTGTCGTGGGTCTGTCCCCTCCCAGCTCTTGCTGCACCCCCAGCCTGCCCGCTGGCAGGACAGAGCGAGAAGCTGAAAAGTCCTTGGCTTAGTGTAAGCAGTGCTCTGCAGCAATTAAAACATCAGCATGTTATCAGCACTCTTCTCATCCTAATCCAAAAC
>NW_023311823.1:0-1196 GCF_011077185.1 Oxyura jamaicensis
GACCTAACACTAACAAGTCCTCCACTAAACCATATCCCTAAGCTTTACATCTAAATGTCTTTTAAAGACCTCCAGGGATGGTGACTCAACCGCTTCCCTGGACAGCCTATTCCAGTGACTAACAACCCGTTCAGTAAAGAAGTTCTTCCTAATATCCAACCTAAACCTCCCCGGCACAACTTTAGCCCATTCCCCCTCGTCCTGTCATCAGGCACGTGGGAGAATAGACCAACCGCCACCTCGCTACAGCCTCCCTTCAGGTACCTGTAGAGTGCAATAAGGTCACCCCTGAGCCTCCTCTTCTCCAGGCTAAACAGTCCCAGCTCCCTCAGCTGCTCCTCATAAGACTTGTTCTCCAGACCCTTCACCAGCTTCGTAGCCCTTCTCTGGACTCGCTCAAGCACCTCCATGTCTTTCTTGTAGCGAGGGGCCCAAAACTGAACGCAGTACTCGAGGTGTGGCCTCACCAGAGCCGAGTACAGGGGGACAATCACTTCCCTGGACCTGCTGGCCATGCTGTTTCTTATGCAAGCCAGGATGCTGCTGGCCTTCTTGGCTGCCTGAGCACACTGCTGGCTCATATTCAGCCGACTGTCAACCACTACTCCCAGGTCCTTCTCTGCCAGGCAGCTCTCCAACCACTCACCTCCCAGCCTGTAGCGCTGCTTGGGGTAGTTGTGCCCCAGGTGCAGGACCCGGCACTTGGCCTTGTTGAACTTCATACCGTTGGCCTCGGCCCATCGGTCCAGCCTATCCAGATCCTCCTGCAGAGCCTTCCTACGCTCGAGCAGATTGACACACGCACCTAACTTGGTGTCGTCTGCAAACTTGCTGAGGGTGCACTCGATCCCCTCATCCAGATCATCGATGAAGATGTTAAAGAGGACTGGTCCCAGTACCGAGCCCTGGGGGACTCCACTAGTGACCGGCCTCCAACTGGATTTGACTCCATTCACCACAACTCTCTGGGCCCGGCCATCCAGCCAGCTCTTAACCCAACGAAGGGTACGCCAGTCCAAACCATGAGCAGCCAGTTTCCTGAGGAGAATGCTGTGGGGAATGGTGTCAAATGCCTTACTGAAGTCAAGGTAGACCACGTCCACAGCCTTTCCCTCATCCACTAAGCGTGTCACCTTGTCATAGAAGGAGATCAGGTTCGTCAAGCAGGACCTGCCCTTCATAAACCCATGCTGACT
>NW_023311824.1:0-1221 GCF_011077185.1 Oxyura jamaicensis
CTGTGGAGCTGCTTGCACACTTTGAATCCTACAGCACCAGGCTCTCCTCTTCCTCAACTCTCCCTCCCCACCTAGAGAACCTGTTAACTCCTGAGAGCAAATTGTACAGCAGAGCTGTGCTGTCAGTGGAACAGCCTCACTGGAACAGGGCAATGGATGTCAGACAAGCAGGGAAGAAACAAAGCTCCGTGCTCTAAGCACAGCTGGATGTGAAAAGTGGAGGTTGACAGCCACTAAGCAAACAGCCCCTGGTTCTCAGGAAGAGCCAGGCACAGCCAGAATTCAGCACAAAATTGTGCGTACCTACAGGCCAGCACCCCATACAGCAGCTATTGCAGTGAGAAACACCTGAGCAGGCCTTTAAACTGTGATGAACATCAAAAAGACAGGGAGACTACATAGGCCCAATAGGCTACATGAAAGCAGGAAGAATATATCAGCGCATTTCTGTACTCTTAAGACTAATTCAACCCTTCCCATATCTCTAATTTTATTCCCTTTTGGAGATAGCAGGGAACTGATTCACCTCTAACACACTGGGCCCTTTGAAAGCAAGACAGGTGTTTCATCAAGACAGTCCCAACATCAGGTAGAGAGCCACACTCACCTGGTCCAGGTACTGGGGGAAGATATCAGCGATCAGCTGGGACGTGTGTTTACTGACCTCTGATGGCTTCACCACCACTGCATTGCCTAGGACACAAACCCAGTGTGGCTGCTCAGCACTCACGCTCATCTCACCTCCCACAGCCCCCACACAGACCCCGCAGGGGACCTGAGCCACACACACATCCCCACCTGCTGCAATGGCCCCGATCAGCGGCTGCACGATCAGGGCGAAGGGGTAGTTCCAGGCACCGATCACCAGCACCACCCCCAGCGGCTCAGGGTAGATGTACGCCTCGTCCCGCATCGTCAGCAGGTTCTTCTTCACCGGCTGAGGGGCCGCCCAGGATGGCAGCTTCTCCATGACCAGAGCAAGCTCCCACAACACGCCCAGGATCTCATGGCTGTAGGCATTGTGCCCACACTGCAATGAAAGACAGCTCACTGAGGGTGTGGACAACAGGCACCCACCTCCCCTGCCCACCCCAGCAGCCATGAGAGGCCACTGAGCTCATCCAGGTCCATGTGGGACATCAGGAGAAACCTGGCAGGGCAAAGGCAGCCCCATGGGTTGCTTCTTTTCCCCCAGCTGGCAACCGCCCCATCCCGCAGACC
>NW_023311825.1:0-4501 GCF_011077185.1 Oxyura jamaicensis
AATTGGTCTCAGCCCATTGGTCCAGCTTATCCAGATCCTCCTGCAGAGCCTTCCTACCCTCATGCAGATTGACACGCGCACCTAACTTGGTGTCGTCTGCAAACTTACTGAGGGTGCACTTGATCCGCTCATCCAGATCATTGATAAAGATATTAAAGAGAACTGGCCCTAGTACTGAGCCCTGGGGGACGCCACTAGTGACCGGCCTCCAACTGGATTTGACTCCATTCACCATGACTCTTTGGGCCCGACTACCCTGCCAGATTCTAACCCAACAAAGCGTACACCAGTCCAAGCCAAGAGCAGCCAGCTTCTCAAGAAGAACGCTGTGGGAAACGGTGTCAATAGCCTTACTGAAGTCAAGGTAAACCACATCCACAGCCTTTCCCTTGTCCACCCAGCGTGTAATTTTGTCATAGAAGGAGATCAGGTTAGTCAGGCAGGACTTGCTTTTTATAAACCCATGCTGACTGGGCCTGATCACCTGGTTGCCCTGCAACTGCCGCATGATGACACTCAAGATAATCTGCTCCATGAGCTTCCCCGGCACTGAGGTCAAACTAACAGGCCTGTAGTTTCCTGGGTCAACCCTCTGGCCCTTCTTGTAGATGGGCACCACATTTGCTAGCCACCAGTCGACTGGGACCTCCAGATAGCCAGGACTACTGACAAATGACTGAAAGCAGCTTGGCCAGCTCTTCTGCCAGTTCTCTCAGTACCCTCGGGTGGATCCCATCTGGCCCCATCAACTTGTGTACATCTAAGTGCTGTAGCAGGTTGCCAACCATGTCCTCGTGGATTGTGAGGGCCACATCCTGCTCCCCATCCCCTTCCACCAACTCAGGGAACTGGGTATCCTGGTAACTAGTCTTGCCAGTAAAGACTGAGGCAAAGACGACATTAAGCACCTCACCCTTTTCCTCATCTATCGTCACAAAGTTTCCCACCACATCCAGTAAAGGATGGAGATTCTCCTTAGTCCTCCTTTGTGTGTTAATATATTTATAAAAACATTTTCTGTTATCTCTAACAGCAGTAGCCAGATTGAGCTCCAGATGAGCTTCGGCCTTTCTAATTTTGTCCCTACACATCCTTACAACATCCTTATAATCCTTCCGAGTGTCTCACCCTCTTTTCCAAAGATCACAATCCCTCTTCTTTTTCCTAAGGTCTAGCCACAACTCTCTGTCCAGACAGGCCAGTCTTCTTCCGGGCCAGCTTGTCTTTGGGCACGTGGGGACAGACTACTCCTGAGCCATTAAGATTTCCTTCTCGAAGAGTGCCCAGCCTTCCTGGACTCCTCTGCCCTTCAGAACTGCCTGCCAAGGGACTCTGCTAACCAGTGTCCTGAACAGTTCAAAGTCTGCCCTCCGGAAGTCCAAGACAGCAGTTTTACTGGTCCCCCTCCTGACTTCGCCAAGAATAGAGAACTATACCATTTCGTGGTCACTCTGCCCAAGACAGCTCCCGACCACCACACCTCCCACCAGTCCTTCTCTGTTTGTGAACAGAAGGTCCAGCAGGGCACCTCTCCTGGTAGGCTCACTAACCAGCTGCGTCAGGAAACTATCTTCCATGCTCTCCAGAAACCTTCTAGACTGCTTCCTCTGAGCTGTATTGGATGTCCAGGATATGTCTGGGAAGTTGAAGTCCCCCACGAGGACAAGAGCTGATGATTTTGCAACTTCTGTCAGCTGCCTGTAGAATTCCACATCCGTCTCCTCATTCTGGTTTGGTGGTTTGTAACAGACCCTGACCAGGATGCTTGCCTTCCTGCCGATCCTAACCCACAGGGACTCAACCTTATCATTCCCAGTCTCGAGTTCCACAACATCAAAACACTCTCTAATATAGAGAGACACACCAGCACCCCTTCTGTGCTGCCTGTCCCTTCTGAAGAGCTTATAGCCAGTCATTGCAGCACTCCAGTCATGAGAGTGGTCCCACCACATTTCCGTGATGGCAACCAAGTCATAGCTAGCCTGCTGCACAATGGCTTCCAGCTCCTCCTGTTTGTTGCCCATGCTGTGTGCATTAGTGTAGATGCACTTCAGTTGGCTTCTCCCCTGACCCTGACATTGTTCTCTCGGCACACCTCTAATGAGCCTTATTTCATCCCTGTCCCCCTTCTTACCTAGTTTAAAGCCCCCTCAATGAGCCCTGCCAGCTCCTGTGCTAGTTTCTGTTTTCCCCTTAGAGATAGGCAGGACCCATCTGCAGTTAGTAGGCCAGGTGCTCAGTAAAATGCACTGTGTCCAAAAAAAAACATAATTCTTGTGTTGGCACCAGCCTCTGAGCCACGTGTTTATCAGGTGGGCCTTTTGGGTTCTCTCTGTACCCCTCCCTGCCACTGTAGGGATGGAGGAAAACATGACCTGTACTCCTGCTCCATCTACTAATCATCCCAGTACCTGAAGTCCGTTTGATAGCCTTCAGGCTTCTCTCTTCAATATCATCTCTGCCAGCCTGGACTATCAAAAGAGGATAGTAGTCAGAGGGGCAAACCAGGTTAGGAAGCTTTTTGGCAATGTCCCTGACCCTGGCCCCAGGTGATTTGCGGAAAAGACTCCACAATCAGTACGATTGTAAAGTAGGTATGTTTATTGAGTGCTGGGCAGCACGGGGGTAGTCCCGCCAAAGTCGTGCGCAACAATTCGCTCACTTGCATTCTCTTTTATCCCCTAAAATATTACATATGCATTAAGTTTCACAACACACCTATGCATATTCATTTCCTAGCTCCACCTAGCCCCGCTTCATATGCTAATTATCTTATCAGTCCTTCTGCGCTTGTGTAGTCCTTTCTGGTGGTCGTCCGGGTGGTTGTCGGGATGAAGTATGATGTCTTCATCAGAGTTGAACTTTTCACCTTATCTTCTTGCGCATGCTTGAGCCCTTGGTCTCAGTCCAAACCATAAGGTTGGTTTGTCTTTGTTCCCAGGGTCCAAGGGCCCCCTGTTATCTAGGCATCTTGCAAGTGTGACCTTCTTTTAGTCCTCCTCCTTACTCCTTACTCCTTCTGTGCATTCTTCTCATGCTGTATTTGCACGTACATTTCGCATTTTTCCAGCGCAGCACAAGCACAGTAAATCACAAATGTAGCATTGTATTTTCCCAGCACAGCACAAGCAATGAGTGTTGTGTATATATTTATTCTTAATCAGTCACTCTCTAATTTTGAATTCCATGTTTCACAGGGAGGCAGCAAACTTCCCTACGGGTTGGGTCAGGCTGACAAATAGGGCCATCTGCTCCCCTGAGAAGGGAGTTGCCTACAATGATCGCCCTTCTTTCTTTCTTAGTGGAGGCAGTCTTGAGGGGTGGAGTCGATTTCCTCGCCCTAGGCATCCTCCTGGATAGACTTTTCACCTTATCCTCACCCACCGGTCTCTCAAGCTCCAGGGCCTCAAATCTGTTGTGCACCTGGGAAGGCACAGCCGGGTAGGGAGGGGGGTTGTCTGTGACGTCAAGCAGGGACCTGTTTCCATTCCTCCTCATCTCCTAGGTCCCCTCCCTCTGCTTGACAGGGCAGGGGGTCCACCCAATTGGGGTGTCTCACCCTGGTGCCTTTCCTTCAGGCCTTGCAAGGAGTTGCTCCACCAGTCTATCTCCCACTCACACTGCCTGATGGCTCTCAACCTCTCCACCTCGAACTCTGCCACCAGGCTTACCAGGTCATCCACCTGCTCACACCTCACGCACACAGTGTCTCTGCTGCCCTCATATGGCAGCAACAGGCTCAGGCACTCTGTGCATCCAGGGACCTGAACTGCCACATTTTTGAGCAGGCACTCAGACTTTCTAGAAAGAGCTCTCCGCCTAGTGGAGACCATGGCGGTTTACCTATAGGTAGACAGCCGTTAGATAAGTTGTTCTTGCGAGCGGGGCGGAACGCTCTGCCCTGCCTGAGCTAACTGCCGCGCCACGCCCTATTTGCCCGTCCTGTTCGCCGCGCTCCCTAGCGGCCGCCTTTGAACGTCAGGGGAGAGGCGCTGCTGGCTCCGCCCACGCTTCGTCAGCCACCCTCACGAGGGCTGCTGGGTCCCCGTGGCTCCCTCGGTGCCGAAAAAAAGCCCTCCCTGCTTCGATCACCCGCTCCGCTGCAGTATGCGTCTGCCCCGGGGCCGATCGCCTCGGCTAAATATTTGTCTTCACACTGTGCAATAAATTGCAGCAGAGAAAGTTACAAATGGTGACTTTGGGGTTGTTCAGCCTGGAAATGAGAAGGCTCAGGGAGACCTCATAGCAGCCTTCTAGTAGCTAAAGGGGACCTACAGCTACAGAGTGTAGTGATTGGACAAGGGGTAATGGCTTTAAACTAAAAATGGTTGGTTTAAATCAGATATGAGGAAGAAATTCTTCACTGTCCCTTATTTAAGGTTAAGTAGTAAGAGAAGGAGGAAGAGCCATGTTTTCATCCTTTTCCTATTTTTGTAGACCAAAAGAGAATGTGCTCTTCCTCCTTCCTTTTTCTTCCCACTCCCTTTCTGATATGGAAGGA
>NW_023311826.1:0-2205 GCF_011077185.1 Oxyura jamaicensis
TCTTCCTCCTTCCTTTTTCTTCCCACTCCCTTTCTGATATGGAAGGAAAAACAAACAGGTTCTCCACAGATAATCTGCAGATAGAAAATGTGTCACACATTACCAGCAGTTATATTTGAATGGTGCCATGTTCTGCGTAAAACATCACCAGATACCTTATATTTGAATATGTTAAAACTATTTATGATTATGGCTTTTCGGGGGATTTGGGAAGGCAGAAGAAAAGCTTGAGGATACAAAGAGCTTCACAGGCCTCTCTTTTTCTATTTGAGTGATTTTTCTTAGGGGACAGACAAATTCTTGTCCTTTATGGTTAGTGAGGGGTCTGGTCTTCCCTGAAAACATGTGGAATTTAATAAAGGGTTGAGTAAATAATACCTTTGGTTCCTTTACATCTCTTAATAGTTGCCAGTAGAGCTCCTTAGCTATAGATCAAAAACTGTGGTAATCTTGAAACCTATTTAAGAAGGACCCACATTACTTGCACAGTTTCTAATGAGTTGTACTGACTTCAAAGGTAACTGGTAGCAGTGGAGCACAGCCTTTTTCTGTGTTAACAATAAACCTGTGAGTACATAATAGATGTTACTGGTTCATTTGAACCATTACTTCCATTTAAAATACTCTGTAGCAGAGAGAGGAACCTAAATTAGAAAGCTGAGTTAAAAATAAATAAGCCTGAAACAGGGAATCATAATGGGATGATTTGCCTATCATCTCTCATTCTGTAGTTATGTAGATAGTTCTCAAAATCAAGGTATTGTGGTACATGTCATAAATGTTTTGGAAGATTTTGATTTTAGGGATCTTAGTTCCCTAGAGCAGATTTCAGAGGAAGCCTTATCTATTCAAGTGCTGAATAGATGTATGTCCTGATACGTACACGGGTATACATACTGTAACAGTTCTCTCTTTTTCAACTCCTTTTGTTTTAAAGTATTTCACTGCTTTGCAAAGCTCTAAACTGTGGCAATGTTTTCTTACCTGGCTTGTGAGCTGTTATTTATTGACTAATTGAGATTCATTGTACATACTAGACTTCCTGAAAAAATATTTAAGGATTGCTTTAATGGGTAAGCAAATGTTTAGAAGATTGTACATAATGTTACAATTTTAGAGCTGGAGACAGTAAATAATCTATTTCTATGCCCATAATAAACCACAGCATTGTTCATTACAGCACATTTGGGTTATATAATTACTGTCTCTGTTATTGATCTCAGAAAAGGCACTGTAAATGTATTTTTAAACAAAGCTCACACTTAGCACTGATAGTATGTTAATAAAAAACTGATGGGATTCCTGGCAGGAATCATTTGGTGGGGTGTCCATTTGTTCTCATGGTTTCGTGAAATCCAGCGGAATTACGCTTAAAAACTCCTGTGGTGGTTTTGCCGTGCTAGGCAGCTGAACACCACAACCGCTTTCTCACTCCCTCTCCTCACATGAGGAGGGGAAGAAGTAAAGGAAAGAACAACTCATGGGTTGAGATAAGCATAATTTAATGAAAGAGAAAAAAAATATTAAGGAAATATTATTATTAATTAAACAATGCAACTACAGGGAAAAAAGGGGAGAGGGAGGGGGAAAGGGAATAACAAAACAAGTAAAGACTATGTGGAAGTGCAGAGGAAAGAAATGACTCTACTTCCCACAAATGCACGATGCTTGACCATGTCCTTGAAGCAGGGCTTCAACGCACGTAGCCAGTGTTCAGGAGGAGGACAGACGTTTTCACAATGAGAGCCCACCCCTCCCTTCTTCTTCCTTTTTCCCCCTTTTATTGCTGAGTGTGACATCATATGGTATGGAATATCCCTTTCGTTGGTTTAGGTCAGCTGCCCTGCTGATGTTTCTTTCTCACTTTTATGCCCACCCCCTAGGAGGGTCAGAGAGAGTCCTGATGATGTGCCAGCACTTCTCAGCAGCAGCCACAACACCAGTGTGATACCACTGCTGTTCCAGCTGCAAGTGCAGAGCACAGCACTGTATGGGCTGCTGCAGGGAAAGTTAACATCCCAGCCAGACCCAGTACCTACTCCCAGGTCCTTCTCTACCAGGCAGCTTTTTAATCCCTCGTCTCCCAGCCTGTAGCGCTGCCTGGGGTTGTTGCGCCCCAGGTGCAGGATCTGGCACTTGGCCTTGTTGAACTTCATACAATTGGTCTCAGCCCATTGGTCCAGCTTATCCAGATCCTCCTGCAGA
>NW_023311827.1:0-4206 GCF_011077185.1 Oxyura jamaicensis
TGCTAACTCCTGGGCAAAAAATCCTTTCCCCCCTCTGAGAGAGACGCATCCCATCTGGTGCCAGCAAGCCTGGTGTCACATAGACTTTCCCATGATCAACAAACCCAAAGTTTTGCCATTGGCACCAGTCTCGAAGCCACATATTGATGAGCTGAGTCTGTCTGTCAGCATTGATCCCTCCTATTGGAAGGACAGAGGCAAACAAGACCTGTGCCCCTGGTGCTTTAACCAGTCTCCCCAAAGCCCTAAAGTCCCTTTTGATTGCTCTCAGACTTTTCCGTGCTCCTATGTCATTACCAGCCTAAAAAGCCAATAGCAAGTAGTAGTCAGAGGGCTGACCGTACCAGGCAAGTGACTTTCCTGGCAATGTCTCTTACCCAGGGAAACAGCAGGCTTCCCTGTGGGTTGAGACTGGATGGAAAATCGGGCCCTCTGTCCCTTTCAGAAGGGAGTCCTCCATGATGATAACCCTTCTTTCTTTCTTGATAGAAGTTGTAGTAATGCAGATGATAGCCTGCCTTGCTTTAAGCACCCCTTCAAACCAGGATGGGCTTTCATTTACATTGTTGTTTTGACTGTCCAGTTCTAGAGCCTCATACCTGTTACGTAAGGGTACTTGGGAAGGTGAGGCAGGCAGGAAGAGGGCTCACCTACCACTCCGAGCAGAAACCTGCTTCCATTCCCCCCTTGATCTAGGTCGCCTCCTACCACCTGGCAGAGTGGGGGAAACATTGTCTTTTCTGTAGTGGCTGCCTGGTGGGATAGGGAAACCTTTGTTTCTTTAGGCTTGTCAGTAGGGCTGGGTGCACAGCAGGGATGGGGCTGTCAGCAAGGCCTGCATTCCTGGCAGCTGCACGAGATGTAGTTCCTCAGGACCTGCAGCCTGGGTGCTGGCCAAAGGGCTTGGACAGCCATGGGCTCATGCTGGGAAGTCGGAGTCTGGAAGAGGACGAGGGACATGCTTTCTCTTTTGGCATATTCATTAAATGCAATCATTGTATATGTCACAAAATGTTCTCCCCCAGCTTTCCTCCACTCTGGAGACAATGATGGAGAATATTCCTTAGAGGACACAGCTCTTGGGTTTTGAAACAAACAAAAAAAGAACAACGGAAAAGAATCAGGGCATTTATTGGATGTAGAAGAGTTCAATGCGCACAGTTACTGGTGCTTCCATTCTGAGGTGGAGGAAGACTGGAACCACATGCCAGGCCTGGCGCCTCCCAGCACGCTGTGGGACAGGCCCCCGAGGAGCCCTGCGTGCACGAGCCTGATGGGAGGCGCCATTTGCAGGCCCCGCAGCTGCGCCGCCCCTGGATGCTGGGTTGGGCCCCAGAGGTCCTCTCCTCCCAGTCGAGGGGCCATGGCTGGTTGGCATTCCGCGTGAGTTGTAGCGCTGCTGCGGGGATCTGCTGCGCACCCTTTCTCTGGCTCTGTTCCTCCTGCGCTGGGCAGATGAGCTGACCCCGTGCTCCTCGTTGTCTTCTGGTGCCCTGTGCACCACCCGCTCAATTGGCTGCCTGCAGAGTGGGCAGGTGGTGTTCTCTCTGCGCCAGCGCCGGATGCAGGTGGAGCAGAAGCGGTGGAAGCACCAGGCCACGTAGGCTGCGTCTGTAATTACGTCGAGGCAGATGGGGCACAGGCAATCTGCCTCTGCCTCAGCTGGTCCCGCCTGCTGCAGCTGGCTGCTGCTGCCCCTCACAGCAGGGCTGCTCTCCTCCAGGTGTTCCTCAGTGCCCGATGCCATGTCCTGCCAAGAGAGCTGTGGTGAGCGGCCGAGTATTCCTACCAGTGGGAAAGCAGGGAGAGCCCAAGAACGCTGTGGGAGATGGGTGGCAAGGGCTTCCCGGGGGGCTCCTGATGGGCTGAGAAGCAGCAATGGCAGCTTTTGGTGCAGCCTTGGGCAAAGGGCCCTGGGCAGGGGGAACATGTGCGGCTCATGGTGGAGCGGTTCCAGCTGGGGCTTGGCGGGAGCTGGGGCAGGGCAGAGAGAAGTGGGGCAAGATGGGATGTGCATCTGCACCCTGTTGGATGTGTGAGGCAGTACAGGAGGAAGAGCAGGAAGGGAAGCCTCACTTGCCCAGTGCTCAAGCCCAAGGTAGGCTCTGGCCTCCTGTCAGCAAGCACTGGCGGAAGAGCTGGCATGCCCAGGACCCCGGAGTCCCAAGGCTCCATCCCTAACAATGCTGGAGTTAGCCCAGGGTACCTGAAGGAGGCGGTCAGGAAAGACACAGCAATGCACTGGGAGCCTTCAGCAATGCTCACAGCCCCAGCACACTCCTCGTTGCCACAGCCACAGGACAGCCGCTCTGTGTGCTGCACCCTCAGCACCCCACAGCCAGGCAGCAGCAACAGCGGCCCTGGCAGGGGGCTGCCTTGGCTCAGCGTCTTGAGCTACTGCTCGCCACAAAGCCAACCCTTGGCCAAGCACACACACAGTCCTGCTCGAGCCTGCACAACTTGCGTGTGTGCCTGCACGAACCCCGAACGAAGTGTGTGGGGACAGTGTCTGCAGCCTCTGCTATATACAGATGTCACACGTAGTCACAATCAGCGCTGGTGACATCACAGGGGTCTCTGCGCCTGCTGGCCAAAGCTGCCTAGCAAGGATGGCAAATGCCCCAAAGAGGGAAAGCCTGACTCACGGGGCATTGCCATGCTCTTGGCAAGTTTCTCATCTTCAGGCCTGTTTGGTCCTGTGTGAGAGACCGGTGCCCCTTGAGCACAAAGGCCCAGCACTTGGCAGGGGAGCAGTGCAGGCAAGGGAACCCTGGTGACCTCCTCAGTCCCATCAGAGTGCTCCAATTCAGAGGCCCCTCCGAGGGCTGTCAGGGAAGAAGGACTCAGTGCTGGGAAAGGCAGACAGAAATCTCTTGTGTTAAATTTGTTAATTTTCATCATTAAAAAACAAACAAACAAACAAAACAACAACAACAACAAAAAAACACATTAAAGTGTTGGGAAAAAACATGTTCAGAAACCTTTTTTTCTTCCTTACTCTTAAAGTATACCATATTAGATTTGACATGACAGTGAAAGGAAGATGAAGGTACTTTGGTTCCCAGGAGAACATATTCCCACAACTGGTGGTATAGGTTTTAAATTTCTGCCTCTTCCTTAGATCAGTCTTACATGCCAAAATATTTGGGTATACCAGATTTTGGTACAATATTTACCCTAGCTTAATTTTAAGAAATTTAAACATTAGCTTAAAAACCTGGCACAGTCTATCCTCCATCATTTTGTGAGTCCACATAGTTCTTTCTAAAATGCTTGCTGTTCCTCTGGGGAGAGAGGGAGGTGAGGTCAATGACTCTAGGTGCTCCTCAGACACTTCCTTGGTGCTTTTCTTAGAAGCTGTGTTACTAAATCACATTCTCCCTGTTTTGTTTTCTCACTTTTTGTTTGTTTTGTCTTTGTGAATGTTATGCTGGCACTCACAGCAGAGATAAAAAGAGAAAGTAGATGGCTTGAAATCCAGCTGTAGTTTTCTTTCCATTATTTCTTAAACTTAAGCAATTTTAAAAGCTCATGTCATGCTTCTAACATTCTACTGAGTCATATTAGTTCCTAAAATTATTTGAATTCTCCAGCTTACTGTGTGTTTCTTAACTTCTGCAGTTACCCAAAATTAGTAGAATATGATGGCTTTGTGATCCATGGACAAAAGCTCAGCTCGTTATTTTAAGCCCTGAAAAATCCCTTGGAAGTCCCTTAATATTGAAGCTTCTGGGATACTAACCATTTTAAAAATGAAACTATCTTTTACATAAACAATGCTCTTTACATTAAGAGCATTCTTCAGTAGACTTGCAGTAAATGGTGAGGAATAAATACTATCATGATGTAATTTACTTGAAAGACAAATTGTAAAATGGTGCTCTAACTGTGACTACCAAGTGATGTTTTTCTTAGAGCCTTGTTGTTTTATGTTTAGGAGAGTAAAACCCATTAATTATATTGACAAGTCCTTCACTGAGAGAAAACCATACTGGGTTTCGATCTCCCAGACTTTATCTCTAACCAGGTTAGAAGTAACATTTTAGGACTCTGGTCGACAATGAAAATTAGAAATGTGCCTTGCAAATTTTGAGGTCGTCTGGTTCCTTCAAAAGAGAGACTAAAGAAAGCACAAATGATATTGCTGCTTTTAGCAGATCTTCCAAAAACTCCATTCTGCTCTGGTTGGTTGGTCAGCACAGGATC
>NW_023311828.1:0-1023 GCF_011077185.1 Oxyura jamaicensis
TGAAAATTTTACGTATTAGAGAAGACTGAAACCGGGAAGACAAGATTTTTTTTGCCCAGTTCTGTCAAACAATATAGGCTGGCAAAAACCATCAGTCAAAAAAGTCAGACTTCAAATGTAGTATAAGTCAAAATGGAGAATATGTTTCCACTCTAATTCTTTCATTGTTACATCCTAGTCATATTTATTTTACATAAAGCACTATTATCAAGATTGAATTCCTAAATTTATACTACCGTTAAAAGAAACATATTTTAAATTAAAAGTATCAGGTCATGTTTCTGCCCAGCAATTTCTAATGGCTGACCTAATAATTACTCTTTTGGCTTATTAATAGCATAATGCTCTTTCTTTAAATGGAACATTTTATTACTTATTCAATAAAGCCAAAACTAGTACATTTTTTTTCGGTCACACCACTTGCCCAAGAATGAAAGGGAAGAATAACAAGGGAAATAAATATGTATTAATTCATATTTTTGGACCATATATACGCTAGAAAACATGAAACATTCAAAACAAAACATAGCTACTTTGTAACTATCTTTCATAAGAACTTAAAGGTTTTTTTTTATATATTTCATTAAAATCGAGTTTGGTTAAAGTCTGCTGTATCACCAAATTATCATCTCAACATTCAATACAGTCAGCCGAAAGAGTAGAGCACCTCTGAGAAAGTGATTCATTTAATCTTTGGCTGACCTTATCAGGAATAAACAGCCCATAAAGAGTGCCTATCTTAGTCCATTTAGAACAGACAGCCTATATGAGAAAAATAACGACGTATTTTATGCTATTTTTGTGTGCTGTATTTTATTTTCACTAAATTAAAAAGCGGGGAAAGAGGTGCAAACTATGCAATAGTTTCTCCGTGGAACAGTAATACAAAAAGCAGTAATCATTTTACAGCAAGACGAAAATACTTGCCTTTCTGCAAATCCAAGGGTAATAACTCCTTTTCTAGAGATGAAGATTTGATTTTTGATGATTGGTGTTCCTGCGGGTGTTGAATCCTATAATACT
>NW_023311829.1:0-4501 GCF_011077185.1 Oxyura jamaicensis
AATTGGTCTCAGCCCATTGGTCCAGCTTATCCAGATCCTCCTGCAGAGCCTTCCTACCCTCATGCAGATTGACACGCGCACCTAACTTGGTGTCGTCTGCAAACTTACTGAGGGTGCACTTGATCCGCTCATCCAGATCATTGATAAAGATATTAAAGAGAACTGGCCCTAGTACTGAGCCCTGGGGGACGCCACTAGTGACCGGCCTCCAACTGGATTTGACTCCATTCACCATGACTCTTTGGGCCCGACTACCCTGCCAGATTCTAACCCAACAAAGCGTACACCAGTCCAAGCCAAGAGCAGCCAGCTTCTCGAGAAGAACGCTGTGGGAAACGGTGTCAATAGCCTTACTGAAGTCAAGGTAAACCACATCCACAGCCTTTCCCTTGTCCACCCAGCGTGTAATTTTGTCATAGAAGGAGATCAGGTTAGTCAGGCAGGACTTGCTTTTTATAAACCCATGCTGACTGGGCCTGATCACCTGGTTGCCCTGCAACTGCCGCATGATGACACTCAAGATAATCTGCTCCATGAGCTTCCCCGGCACTGAGGTCAAACTAACAGGCCTGTAGTTTCCTGGGTCAACCCTCTGGCCCTTCTTGTAGATGGGCACCACATTTGCTAGCCACCAGTCGACTGGGACCTCCAGATAGCCAGGACTACTGACAAATGACTGAAAGCAGCTTGGCCAGCTCTTCTGCCAGTTCTCTCAGTACCCTCGGGTGGATCCCATCTGGCCCCATCAACTTGTGTACATCTAAGTGCTGTAGCAGGTTGCCAACCATGTCCTCGTGGATTGTGAGGGCCACATCCTGCTCCCCATCCCCTTCCACCAACTCAGGGAACTGGGTATCCTGGTAACTAGTCTTGCCAGTAAAGACTGAGGCAAAGACGACATTAAGCACCTCACCCTTTTCCTCATCTATCGTCACAAAGTTTCCCACCACATCCAGTAAAGGATGGAGATTCTCCTTAGTCCTCCTTTGTGTGTTAATATATTTATAAAAACATTTTCTGTTATCTCTAACAGCAGTAGCCAGATTGAGCTCCAGATGAGCTTCGGCCTTTCTAATTTTGTCCCTACACATCCTTACAACATCCTTATAATCCTTCCGAGTGTCTCACCCTCTTTTCCAAAGATCACAATCCCTCTTCTTTTTCCTAAGGTCTAGCCACAACTCTCTGTCCAGACAGGCCAGTCTTCTTCCGGGCCAGCTTGTCTTTGGGCACGTGGGGACAGACTACTCCTGAGCCATTAAGATTTCCTTCTCGAAGAGTGCCCAGCCTTCCTGGACTCCTCTGCCCTTCAGAACTGCCTGCCAAGGGACTCTGCTAACCAGTGTCCTGAACAGTTCAAAGTCTGCCCTCCGGAAGTCCAAGACAGCAGTTTTACTGGTCCCCCTCCTGACTTCGCCAAGAATAGAGAACTATACCATTTCGTGGTCACTCTGCCCAAGACAGCTCCCGACCACCACACCTCCCACCAGTCCTTCTCTGTTTGTGAACAGAAGGTCCAGCAGGGCACCTCTCCTGGTAGGCTCACTAACCAGCTGCGTCAGGAAACTATCTTCCATGCTCTCCAGAAACCTTCTAGACTGCTTCCTCTGAGCTGTATTGGATGTCCAGGATATGTCTGGGAAGTTGAAGTCCCCCACGAGGACAAGAGCTGATGATTTTGCAACTTCTGTCAGCTGCCTGTAGAATTCCACATCCGTCTCCTCATTCTGGTTTGGTGGTTTGTAACAGACCCTGACCAGGATGCTTGCCTTCCTGCCGATCCTAACCCACAGGGACTCAACCTTATCATTCCCAGTCTCGAGTTCCACAACATCAAAACACTCTCTAATATAGAGAGACACACCAGCACCCCTTCTGTGCTGCCTGTCCCTTCTGAAGAGCTTATAGCCAGTCATTGCAGCACTCCAGTCATGAGAGTGGTCCCACCACATTTCCGTGATGGCAACCAAGTCATAGCTAGCCTGCTGCACAATGGCTTCCAGCTCCTCCTGTTTGTTGCCCATGCTGTGTGCATTAGTGTAGATGCACTTCAGTTGGCTTCTCCCCTGACCCTGACATTGTTCTCTCGGCACACCTCTAATGAGCCTTATTTCATCCCTGTCCCCCTTCTTACCTAGTTTAAAGCCCCCTCAATGAGCCCTGCCAGCTCCTGTGCTAGTTTCTGTTTTCCCCTTAGAGATAGGCAGGACCCATCTGCAGTTAGTAGGCCAGGTGCTCAGTAAAATGCACTGTGTCCAAAAAAAAACATAATTCTTGTGTTGGCACCAGCCTCTGAGCCACGTGTTTATCAGGTGGGCCTTTTGGGTTCTCTCTGTACCCCTCCCTGCCACTGTAGGGATGGAGGAAAACATGACCTGTACTCCTGCTCCATCTACTAATCATCCCAGTACCTGAAGTCCGTTTGATAGCCTTCAGGCTTCTCTCTTCAATATCATCTCTGCCAGCCTGGACTATCAAAAGAGGATAGTAGTCAGAGGGGCAAACCAGGTTAGGAAGCTTTTTGGCAATGTCCCTGACCCTGGCCCCAGGTGATTTGCGGAAAAGACTCCACAATCAGTACGATTGTAAAGTAGGTATGTTTATTGAGTGCTGGGCAGCACGGGGGTAGTCCCGCCAAAGTCGTGCGCAACAATTCGCTCACTTGCATTCTCTTTTATCCCCTAAAATATTACATATGCATTAAGTTTCACAACACACCTATGCATATTCATTTCCTAGCTCCACCTAGCCCCGCTTCATATGCTAATTATCTTATCAGTCCTTCTGCGCTTGTGTAGTCCTTTCTGGTGGTCGTCCGGGTGGTTGTCGGGATGAAGTATGATGTCTTCATCAGAGTTGAACTTTTCACCTTATCTTCTTGCGCATGCTTGAGCCCTTGGTCTCAGTCCAAACCATAAGGTTGGTTTGTCTTTGTTCCCAGGGTCCAAGGGCCCCCTGTTATCTAGGCATCTTGCAAGTGTGACCTTCTTTTAGTCCTCCTCCTTACTCCTTACTCCTTCTGTGCATTCTTCTCATGCTGTATTTGCACGTACATTTCGCATTTTTCCAGCGCAGCACAAGCACAGTAAATCACAAATGTAGCATTGTATTTTCCCAGCACAGCACAAGCAATGAGTGTTGTGTATATATTTATTCTTAATCAGTCACTCTCTAATTTTGAATTCCATGTTTCACAGGGAGGCAGCAAACTTCCCTACGGGTTGGGTCAGGCTGACAAATAGGGCCATCTGCTCCCCTGAGAAGGGAGTTGCCTACAATGATCGCCCTTCTTTCTTTCTTAGTGGAGGCAGTCTTGAGGGGTGGAGTCGATTTCCTCGCCCTAGGCATCCTCCTGGATAGACTTTTCACCTTATCCTCACCCACCGGTCTCTCAAGCTCCAGGGCCTCAAATCTGTTGTGCACCTGGGAAGGCACAGCCGGGTAGGGAGGGGGGTTGTCTGTGACGTCAAGCAGGGACCTGTTTCCATTCCTCCTCATCTCCTAGGTCCCCTCCCTCTGCTTGACAGGGCAGGGGGTCCACCCAATTGGGGTGTCTCACCCTGGTGCCTTTCCTTCAGGCCTTGCAAGGAGTTGCTCCACCAGTCTATCTCCCACTCACACTGCCTGATGGCTCTCAACCTCTCCACCTCGAACTCTGCCACCAGGCTTACCAGGTCATCCACCTGCTCACACCTCACGCACACAGTGTCTCTGCTGCCCTCATATGGCAGCAACAGGCTCAGGCACTCTGTGCATCCAGGGACCTGAACTGCCACATTTTTGAGCAGGCACTCAGACTTTCTAGAAAGAGCTCTCCGCCTAGTGGAGACCATGGCGGTTTACCTATAGGTAGACAGCCGTTAGATAAGTTGTTCTTGCGAGCGGGGCGGAACGCTCTGCCCTGCCTGAGCTAACTGCCGCGCCACGCCCTATTTGCCCGTCCTGTTCGCCGCGCTCCCTAGCGGCCGCCTTTGAACGTCAGGGGAGAGGCGCTGCTGGCTCCGCCCACGCTTCGTCAGCCACCCTCACGAGGGCTGCTGGGTCCCCGTGGCTCCCTCGGTGCCGAAAAAAAGCCCTCCCTGCTTCGATCACCCGCTCCGCTGCAGTATGCGTCTGCCCCGGGGCCGATCGCCTCGGCTAAATATTTGTCTTCACACTGTGCAATAAATTGCAGCAGAGAAAGTTACAAATGGTGACTTTGGGGTTGTTCAGCCTGGAAATGAGAAGGCTCAGGGAGACCTCATAGCAGCCTTCTAGTAGCTAAAGGGGACCTACAGCTACAGAGTGTAGTGATTGGACAAGGGGTAATGGCTTTAAACTAAAAATGGTTGGTTTAAATCAGATATGAGGAAGAAATTCTTCACTGTCCCTTATTTAAGGTTAAGTAGTAAGAGAAGGAGGAAGAGCCATGTTTTCATCCTTTTCCTATTTTTGTAGACCAAAAGAGAATGTGCTCTTCCTCCTTCCTTTTTCTTCCCACTCCCTTTCTGATATGGAAGGA
>NW_023311830.1:0-5081 GCF_011077185.1 Oxyura jamaicensis
CAGGCTCGGCTGGAGTGGCTTGCCCACCAGTGTGACCAGAAGGGCCTGCAGGTAGCCATGGCGTAGGTCATAGGTGGCGGCATGGCAACGCGGTGATGCAACAATGCTTGAGCGCT
The DNA here is from genome assembly GCF_011077185.1 of Oxyura jamaicensis. Taxonomy (NCBI): domain Eukaryota; kingdom Metazoa; phylum Chordata; class Aves; order Anseriformes; family Anatidae; genus Oxyura; species Oxyura jamaicensis. The sequence goes on from NW_023311830.1 coordinate 117, forward strand.
ATATAAAGCCGCGCTCTGGGAAACCTCCTGGGACAGCCGCAGCTGTCTGCCTCTGGAGCAAGAGGTGCTAGCAGAGGGTCGCAGCTCCCACAGAGCTCTTGGAAGGAGCCATGGAGCAGCATCTCACTGCTGTTTTCCAAAACCCAGACGCACTGCTGAGCATAGCTGTGAACAGCAGAGAGGTGAGTACTGTGCCCGAGGAGAGGGCTCAGAGCAGGAGCCCGGGGTGTACGGGACTGCTCTGGGGCCAGAGGATGCTCCCAGGAAGCTGGGAGGGATCTAAACCTGACCAGGCCGCAGAAGGCTTGCAGGGAGCCGTGCCTCTCTCTGCCCATCCCGGCGTACTGCTAGCAAGTGGGAAGAGAGCTGCAAGAGGGTGTGGGGGTGGGCTGCAGAAGGGATTGGAGTGCCTGAGTGTCTGAGTGTCCCTGTCTTTCTAGGCCTGGCACAGAGGATGGCAAGTTGGAGGTAGCAGGCTGCTGGACCTCCCGCTCGGAGTCAAAGTCCCTCTGCTGCCTGGCACCAAGCCTGTCTTCTGCAGGACAAAGCTGGGGGAAAAGGTAAGAGAAGGAGGAAGGGGCGGAAGGGGTGGAAAAGGTCTCTTCTGTCACGGGCTCCCTCCCCATCATTGCAAGAAGGCCTTGTGGCCACCTGCGCTATGGTGGGAGCTACAGCACTTTGGTCTAACCGGGTGGAGGAGTCAGGGATGGATGCTCCCAGCTCCGCAGCACAGAGACAAAGGAGGACTCGCCTACAGCAGTGGCCTGCACTGGCCAGAGGTCAGGAGAGGGTGTTCCACAGCTGGGCTCTCCCCAGGGACATGCTTGCCACCACCAGGGCCAGCCTGGCTTCTGGCACCAGGCAAGCGGGCAGCTGGGGCCCTGCCTGCAGCAGGCGGCAGCGCGTCCGGGTACCAGGCCAAGGCGGCCTTCCAGCATGGCCCAAAACACTGAGCCTGGGGGTCTCTTAGGGGAGGGTGCAACCTCCTGCTTTCCCTCTCAGATTTAGAAACTCAGAAAATCCCAGGCTTCTCTGCTTGGGAACCACATGCAGTGTCCTCCTCTTCCTCCAGCTTGGGGGAGCACTGCTCCCGAGGCAGAGACTTCCTGGAGGCAGAGGAAGGAGGGAGGCAGGCTAACCCTGAGGAGGCCGTTTTCTGTGGATTTTCCATTGCTGACGTGTGAACCACCGGGCTTGAACGTTTCCCTCTGAAGGTTCATTTCAGGCGTGGAAAGCTCTTGCATTTCTTCCCGGTGGCCCAAGATGCCTACTTTGCTGGGGGGGTTTGGCCTTCTCTCCCCAGCCCAGGCCGGACCCTCAGCCTGGTAGGGGTGTTTTTGACGGCTTCAGAAGGAAGGTCCGGCTGGGAAGGAAGCCAGGAATCAGAAACCTATACCTCAGAGGCTGGAAAAGGCTAGCCCATGTGCATGAGGAGCTTGGAAGTGCCTTTGTCTCTCTGCTGCTTTCTCCTGCCCCATTCACATTCTGGAACGCCTCTCTTCCAGCTTCACCAGCCTTCTGCCCATTTTCATCTGGGAGATCCATATTGTCGCCTACTGAGCACAGAGTACAACTGCCTGCACGACCCGCATCTGCAGGCCTACTACAATCGCAAAGACAACCTGAAGAGCCTGAAGAGCAAGGGCTACATCACCGGTGATGGCAAAGTAGGTTTGGACGTTGCACTGACCAGCACAGGTCTCCTCCGGCAGAGGCCAATGGGATGAGGTTCAACATGGCCAAGTGCCAGTTCCTGCCCTTTGGCCACAACAACCCCATGCAGCGCTACAGGCTTGGGGCAGAGTGGCTCAAAAGCTGTGCAGAGGAAAAGGATCTGGGGGTGCTGATTGATGCTCGCCTCAACATGAGCCGGCAGTGTGCCCAGGTGGCCAACAGCATCCTGGCTTGTATCAGGAATAGTGTAGCCAGCAGGGCCAGGGAGGTGATTGTTCCCCCTGTACTCTGCTCTGGTGAGGCTGCACCTCGAGTGCTGTCTTTGGTTTGGGGCCCCTCAGTACAGGAAGGACATCGAGGCCCTGGAACTTGTCCAGAGAAGAGCTACAAAGCTGGTGAAGGGCCTCAAACAAAAGTCCTATGAGGAGTGGCTTAGGGAACTGGGATTGTTTAGTCAGGAGAAAAGGAGGCTCAGGGGAGACCTTATTGCTCTCTACAACTACCAGAAAGGAAATTGTGGGGAGCTGGGGGTCGGCCTCTTCTTGCAGATGACTAGGGATAGGACTAGAGGGAATGGCCTCAAGTTGCGCTGGGGACGTTTGGGTTGAAAATTAGGAGAGATTTCTTCTCAGAAAGAGTAGTCAGGCGTTAGGACGAGTTGCCCAGGGAAGTGGTGGAGTCCCTGTCCCTGGGGGTGTGTAAGGAAAGCTTGGACCACCCGGTGCTTAGCGACATGGTTTAGGGGGTGACATTGGTAGTAGGGGCATGGTTGGACCAGATGATTTTTGAAGGTCTTTTCCAACCCTAATGATTCTATGATTCCCAGCGCGCTTGCTGCAGCCGCTTGTTGCTGGTGGGGGGCACAGGGCTGTTGCGCTGCCTTCCATGGGAGCAGACGTCACCCCAGCGCCCTGCTGGCAATGCCCACTCCTGCTCTTCTCAGGCTGCCTCGCGCTGCCTGTGCATTGAGGAGGCAGCCGATGTGGGGCCTGGTGCAGAGTGAGGAGTCCACTCGGCCCTGGCTCGGAGGGAGGCAGCGTCCCCACCGCTGGGGAGGGGAGGGGATGGAGAGGAGCTGCTCCCCTGCCACTGCGCAGCTACCTCGACAGTTCCTGGGAGCTTTCTGCCCTTGTCTCTCCGTAGGTGGTCTGCACTCTGAAGGAGTTCAATGAGTACAGGCAGTATCTGACCACACTCAAGCTGGAGGCTGAGAAAACCAGGAGGCAAGAAGAGGTAGGCAAAGCTCAGTGCTGGTAGACACATGTCAGCAGCACAGTACAGAAGGCTGGGGCTTTCCTTGATGGATCTGAGGGAGGCGGGGAATGCAGAAGATGTGAGAGGGCTGTGCCGGGGGGACCAGGTGTTGTGATGGGGAAAGGACGACCCAGCCCCAAGCTCAGCTAGTGCAGGCTGCTGCAGGGAGGGTGAGGTGTATGTGTGGGGCGGGGGAAGGGGGGGATCAGGAAAGCCACCTGCAAGCACACAGAGCCCGGAGGGAAGCCCTTCTCTTCAGCCCTCGTTGCATGGCAGAAGCAGGGCGCTGGCACAGGCGGCATGAAGCCTCAGCACAAGGGTCGCGAGCCATTTCTGAGGCAAGAGTGAGCTAAAACCTGCTGTTCCCTTTCAGGAAAAGCTTCAGCAAGAGTTCACCAAGTTTAAGAAACTTGAGGCCAGACTGATGGCAGGGATTGACAGTTCTTGCCAGAGCTCCTCCAGTAATGCCTACTTGGTCATGCAAAAGAAATCCACCTCACTGCAGCCTCAAAAACCAGCTGGCCCACCTTCCTGCAAAAGCAGAAGAAACTCTCTCCAATCTGGCCAGTACAGAGGGCTGAAAGCGGCTCCCTCCGGACCTGAGTTGGGCAGGGAAGATGCCAAGCTCCCTGGGCTCATCCATACTGGGACTGAGTCAGAGAGAAAGTCACCCATCCCCGCAGACGGTGTATTCAAAGCTGCCTTGGAAGAACAGGCTGTTACAGAAAGCCAGAGGATTGAAGAGATGGCTCGGGCTGTGGTGCGGCAAGTGTTTGAGAGGGTGCAGGCACTGGACCAGTCTATCTGCGTCTTAAAGAGTGCTCCCCATAGGATCCAAGAGAGACTGTGTGGAAGTGCCAAAAGCGCAGGGCCTTCAGAGGCATCTCTTCGTGATAAAGAGCAGGAAATTGCACTGCTGGCTAAGAAGGTTGTGGCGAGCGTGATGAAGCTCTTTGAGAAGCCCCGGGAATCCGGCACGCCCAGTGCATCTGAGCCAAGGCCAGCAGCCAGGCAGAAGGAGCAGCCCATCTCCAGGAGAGCCTCCCAAGTGGGCAAGCTGGAAGACAAGAAATCGAGGGAAGCCTTTGAGGGAGCAGCCTCGCAGGCTTCCCTTGACAAAGTCACCAGAGAAGCTGTTGGAAGTGTCTGTGACGCTTTGGAATCCTTTGTAGCTTCCCGCTTGGAGCAAGACTTCAACTGCAAATATTCTGAAATCATGGCGCTTCCCACTGTCGATCTCTCTAACAGGCAGCCACAGCCATCCCAGGTGTCTCTCTCAAGGCAGAGCATGAGGGAAGGGCGGGGACTACCAAGAGCATCAGAAGAGCAGAGCCCAGAAGCAAGGCAGAGAGAAAAGTTGCCCATGATCCAACCAGTGCCAGACACTGCTGAGATCTCACAACTGAGTCGCAGGGTTGTGAGGGAGAGCATCCAAAAGGCTGTCTCTGAAGTTCAGCGCCTGCACAAAGAACTGCAGGCCTATGCCAGAACCTTTGTCCTCAATGTGATTGAAGAAGTGAAGGACAAGCTGGAGAGGGAAATGAAAGCAAGGGCCTTAGACGCCACTTCAGGCAGCAAAACTGTGGCAAGTGGGACGACACGCTCCGTATCGGAGCACAGCTCTCAGCCTGGGACTGCACGGAAGCTGGAGAAGAACTTGGGAAGGCGTGTCACCGAACAGCCCGTGCCAAGCAATAGGAAGGAGAGCTGTCCCTCGGAACACCTCCGAAGATCACTCGATCACCTCCAGGCTGTCCGGCGAGGCTCTGAGCAAGGTGCCCCCACGGCAGGCTCTTCTGCCCCCACAGGGGAATCCCAGAGTCAGTGGAGGTCAGAGAGCACCACAGGCACCATCCATTCCACGGGCCCGCAGTTTGTCAGGCAGCCCGTTCCTCCATCTGTTCCAAAGCGCCCTGTCCAGAGAGGAGCGCGGTGCCTACGGGTGCGGGTCAAGCCTGTCCCATCCAAGCCTCAGTAGCCTGAGGCAGAAAGAATAAAGAGTTTACATCCAAGTGCTTGCTTGTGCCTCCATTTATT
>NW_023311831.1:0-1415 GCF_011077185.1 Oxyura jamaicensis
AGAATAAAGAGTTTACATCCAAGTGCTTGCTTGTGCCTCCATTTATTGCAGCCAGGCCATGCTGTATGTCCCTGGGAGCCCTGCTTAGCCTCATTTCCCCTCAAGACTGCCTGCAGGGGCAGGAGCTGCGTACAGCGAGGGGAAAGGCCTGGCAGGTCAGGGCAGTAGCCCCAGATGTAGCAGCAGCCAGAACCATGGCCCCAAGCCTATCTTGCAGAGCAGGCAAAAAAGGAACGAACGAGAGAAAAGAAGGAGCAAGGGGTGGAAAGGGGTCCCAATAAGAGGGAGAGGTAGAAAGTGAGCACAGCAGGAGCCAGCAGCCTGGCTCCTACCCTGTTGTTTGCAGAAAACAGCCACAGAAACAGGTAACAGAAAGAGGGGAAGAAAGTTGGTGAAAATGGAGAAAGAGGTCGGATTTCAAAGCAGGATGTGAGCGGCACAGCTGCAACCGGTGACCCAGCACCAACTGTGCCCTTTACGGGAGGAAGCCGGGGGGTGGCTTGGGCCTAGCGGGTGGCTTTGGGCCTGTCTGTGTGGCCGTCAGAGGGGGGTCGGCCTGGAGGCATGGGGGCCAGTCCCAGACAGTTCCAGCCGGCTCAGCAAGGGCTGCCTGTGGCGCCGGAGCTGAGAGCAATCAGAGGAGCCCCTGGCACCGCTGCTCTCTCCTGTGTGACATCGGGTGGCAGCGGCTCGGGCAGCAGGCAGGAGGAGAAATGTGAGGATGCGTGAGGATGCGTGGGCCAGGAGGGCACTCAGAGGGAGGCAGACACGGGGGGACAGCGAAGACACAGGAGGAGGCCTGTGGAAGGGGATGCTGCAGAAGTGAGGCCAGGGAAGGCACTTTGGGCAGGAGGCTCTCCATGGTGGCAGCGGTGCCTCTTGGGGACTGTGGCCGTGGAAAAGCCACAGCGGAGCAGAAGAAACAGGTAGGAGGGAAGAGGCAGCAGGACAGAGGAAAAAGCTAGGAGTGGTAGCAAGAAACCCTTGCGCACTGCTAAAAAGCCTCCTGCATTGCCTGTCGCCTCACAGGAGGGATGGGGAGAGCCCAAAGGAGACATATGGCAGAAGGGAGGGCCAAAGGGAGTGGGAAGCCCAGCAGCTGCAGGCAGCAGCCAGGTTCCACAGGTCTTTTGCCAGAGAAAATCAGGGCAATAGGTGAAGACACAACCTGCCGCCAAAACTGTCCCACAGAGCTGCTGAAGGGTTCATCACTGAACATTCAGCCAAGAAGCAAGCATTTCTGGTGTGGAAAATCTGCACACTTCTCCCCAGTTAGCAAGGATGACAGCTTTCCTTCCAAGAATGACGGAAGAGTTGGGATGGGAAGGGGCTGGTGGAAACAACCTCATCCAGGCACCCTGCTCAAAGCAGGCTCGGCTGGAGTGGCTTGCCCACCAGTGTGACCAGAAGGGCCT
>NW_023311832.1:0-3272 GCF_011077185.1 Oxyura jamaicensis
TGCTTCAGCTACACACCAGCCTGGAGTCGTGTTATTCTTTCCCTTCAAATGGTGACCCTGACATGATAAGGACAGACAACGCAGGCATAGCATCTGAAGGGAACCCCGCTGAACGAATCAAGCTGACAGCTGGACTGCAGCTTCCCCATCCGGATCCACACCTATCCCCAGGTGAGCAGCGGGAAGAAAAATGGGGGCAAATCTATCAGCTGAGGAGGAGGCGATAGTCAAATTGTTATGCAAACTGTTAGAGAAAAGAGGGACAAAATACGATTCATATAAGTTGAGACTACTGTTAAAGTTCTTACAAAAGAATGGTGCCCCATCGACGATTTTGGTGGTGTTTGATGCAGCGACTTGAGAAAAAGCGGAGACTACCTTTTGGGAGGCTGCTTCGCGAGGGGATACAGCAGCGGCAGATATAATGACTACCTGGCGTTTGGTAACTGACATGTTAAAAGCTTGGCAAGTGGAAAAAAGGGTACAGACAGCGGCCGCACAGGCTACGCAGGCAGGTGAAATAAAAAGCGGTGACTGCGTACCGCCAGAGAAAGCAAACCTGACAGACTTGGGAATAGAGGCAGAGACGATATCCCAACCCATGGCGGCCACTCTGCGCTCGATGCAATTGCGGCCATCAGCACCGCCAGCGCCGCCGCCCGCCCCGCTGTCAGCTCCGGGCGCCCGTCTGCCCGCCCCGCCGCCGGCTGCTGCGTTTCTCCGCTTTGAGCGCCCGCCCGCACGCACCGGGCGCTGCCATGTTCCGCTTGCTGCTGCGCCCGGGCCCGCCGCCCCGCGGGCCCCCGCTCGCCGCCGCCCGCCGCCGCTGCCACCCCGCACCGCCGGGCCGGCCCCTCTTCAGCCCGCCGGTCCCTCTGCTGGCGCTGCGGGCCGCAGCCGGCAGCTCGGCCAAGGATGTGGGTGGATCCCCTGAAAAGGCAGCCACAGATCTCAGCTGTGAACACAAGAAACGCAATAAATCCCAGCAGCTGAAAAAGTTTTCAAAGAATGTGGTGCTGTAGGGGTTTCATTCCACGTTGGATTTTCATTAGTATCTCTAGGAATCTTCTACCTGGCTGTGTCAAGTGGTGTGCATATGACTGCAGTTCTCTTCAAACTTGGTTTCCGTGATTCCTCGCTGCAATCTAAAAGGGCTGCTGGTACAGGCACACTTCTGTTGGCATATGCTATTCACAAATTGTTTGCTCCAGTACGAATCAGCATTACTATAGTTTCTGTGCCATTTATTGTCCCATACTGCTGGAAGATTGGGTTAAAAAAAAAAAGAGAGAGAAAAGAAAAAAGGACCAAAAAAAACCAAACTAGTACCTTTGAATATTGGATCGGACTCATAATATGCTGTAGGTGTTGCTCAATGCATTGAAAGGGCACATTTGAGTCACATGCCAAAGGAAAACTTGTTTCTAAAATGTAAGGAGCTGTTATTTTTGGTAGAGCAGTGAGTGCACCTGTATTGTATTATTCACATGCAGAGCCACACCATGTTACCTGGTATTTTTGCAGAGGGTAACGCACACGCCAACCAGCTAACTAATATGACCCAGACTGCCCTGGTGCCTAAGGTGCTGGAGCAAGCACAGTTATCCCATGCCTTTTTTTCCATCAAGCTGCCAAAGTCTTGGCAAAACAATTCGCTATATCGATCACTGATGCCAAATTGATCGCCCAAACATGTCCTGACTGTCAACAACATGTTTCGACCCCGTCTTTAATGGTAAACCATAGAGGTCTACAGTCCTTACAGTTATGGCAGACGGACGTAACGCATATTCCAGAATTTGGTCGCTTGAAATATGTTCACGTATCGGTAGATACTTTCTTGCTATTTGGGCGACAGCTGCAGTGGGTAAAACTAGTCGCCATGTCCAGGCTCACTTCCATGTTGCTTTTGCAGTGCTAGGCATCCCAAAGGAAATAAAAATCGACAATGGCCCCGCCTATTCACTATCCACTCCCTTCAAACCTTTTTTCAAACTTGGGGTAACCGACACATCACAGGAATTCCTCATTCCCCCATGGGTCAAGCCATTGTTGAGTGCACACATAGCACCTTGAAAGCACTGCTAAATAAACAAAAAGGGGGAGACACCCAGGAAACACCACAGAACAGGTTGGGGAAGGCACTTTACCTAATGAATCACCTAGCATTACCCTTTCCTCACAAAGAGGTACTGCACATAGTAAATCATTACAAAAATATGAATTCCGCACTGTCACGGGTGCCACAATCAGAGCAGGCCTTAGTGATGGGAAAAAAAAATTAAATACAGGTCTTTGGGAGGGACCCCAGCCTCTAATAACCTGGGTTCGAGAGTATGCTTGTGTCTCCACAGGTCATGGACCGAGATGGGTACCAGCAAGGGGGTAAGGCCATGGTTGGCCTCCTCCTCACAATCGCCGCTGTCATCGGTTATTGCCAGCCCTGGGTCTCCATCCAACCATGCCACGACATCGGGGTCACCCTCGCCAAGATGACGGGACAAGAAGCAATGCGCCTGTCCCTGGCTAGTGCTAACGACCACTTTACGACATGTCTGGTGGGGATCCTGGCAGATAACAAAGACTGGACTGTCTATTTGCTGCGAGCGCCCCTAGAGCCACAGGAATTAGATATCCTGGGAAATGTAACAGCCACAGCATGTGTAAGGTTCAATTATATGGGCAAAAACCAAACCATGAAACAAATCGTCAATGCCACACTCGCTCCTTATTGCAATGCATCTCTTTGGTGTAATTATACAAAACTATAATAGCATCATTCCTTGTGCCAGGAGCAGCTCTGCTCGGCTGTGGGATCGACTGTGGAACGGACGCCCCTAGGTGCACCCCGAGCATTTTCCTCAGAGGGGTCTCCACTCTCAGACGCTCACCATGGGAGTAGACAAAGACCTCCTGAAGCCGTGGACAAATTATTTTAAGTGATATTTTCTTGTGGTATGAATGAAAAGTGCAAGAGGCCTCTTTATGTGATTGTGTGATTGTGCTGTGTGAGTGAGAAGCAGCATCGCGGCGAAGCACCATCCCTAGTGCTTAGTGGCTTGTTGACTGATGTAGATTCTAGTAGGCATGCTATTTTACAATCATAATTCTGCATGTGACTTTCACCCTGTTGCTAGTTGTACCGTGCTTGTTTCAATGCTTACAAAGAATGCTTTTGCGTTCAATGCAATCAGCTTGGCTGTTAGATATAAAAAGAGGGGGAATTGTGGGAAATCGGTCAGAAAGTATGTGGAGTATGTTAGACACAGAGA
>NW_023311833.1:0-2835 GCF_011077185.1 Oxyura jamaicensis
GCTTTGGCATGATTTCCTAAAAGACGAGATACTTCCAGGCCAAGGATGCAGCTTCACAATGACCTTCCCAGAGCAAAATGAGATGTTCCTCTTCTAGTTGGTCTTTATTCCAAGGCTGATTGTGTTGATGTGCTGCTGGTGTTCCACATCGTAACATACGTCTCTGCAGGGCTCTTTTTGCTATTACCCCCGGCTGGAACACAGCAAGGTAATGGAATTGCAAAGTCCCCGACAAACTGGTGCTCTGCAAACTATTCTGTGATTCTGTGATTCTGACTGTGGAGAACACATCGATGTTGTAGTTGTTGCTGAACAGTGCTTGCACAGAGTCGAGGCCTTTTCTGCTTGTCATGCTGCCCTGCCAGTTAGCAGGCTAGGGGTGCACAAGAAGCTGGGAGGCAATACAGGCAGGACAGCTGACCGCAACTGGGTCAAAAGGGATGTTCTGTATGCTATGATGTTGTACACAGCAAGAGAAACTAGGGGACGGAAGTGGTGTGGGGGTGATGTTCACGGTTAGGGTGTTTCTCACAGCTTCTGTTCTGGCTCCCTGCAGGCTGCAGCTTCCATCGGGGCACATCAACTTGCTCCCTCTATTCTCCTTTTACAGGCTGCACTGCAGAGCAGTTTCAGCTCCAGCGCCAGGAGCACCTCTTGCTCCTCCTGCCCTTCCTTTGCCCTTACTCCTGCCCTTCTCCTTCTCCTTCTCCTTCTCCTTCTCCTTCTCGTTCTTTTTCCTTCCTCCTCCACCTGCTCTTCCTCCTTGTTCTCCTCACCACACCCTGGTGTTCACAGGTCTGTTTCTCACACTTCTTCTTCCTGACTCCCCAGTGCTCAGCAGTGTTTTGCCCTTCTATGCCCTTCCATAACCATGGTTTCCCTTAGGCGCTGCTGCTTGGCTCAACTGTGCCCTATGACAGTTGTGACAGACCTGGCCGGAACCGGCTTTGTCTGGCACAGGGCAGCCCCAGTTTTTCTTCAGAGGCTGTCGGAGGCCCCCCAGTGCCAGCACCTGGACACCTACATCTGGTCCAGATGTAAAGAGATGTATATATTTTTACAGCTGAGCACTTCGTGGTCCAGAGGAAGTGGGCAGCCAATCTGAGGGAGACCTGAGAAGATGAGAGTGTTTAAAAAACCAAACAACCACCAAGATAATCGCAGAGCAATGCCAAACACCTGGATTACGAAGCTTCATGAAACGGCGGCTCCTCGGCATGGAATGCAGACTGAAACAAAATGGCGCCTCCCTATGTAGGTAGGTGGGAGGAATTTCCGGTCCTGGCCTATCCCAGGTGCCGGTGGGCCAATGGGCAGTGTAGTCCTGCCCATCACCACAGCCCTTTCCCGGCCCACAGCATGCAGACTGCCCAGCGCTGCCATCTGGTGGCTGAAAGAGCTGCAGGCCGGAGGCACGGCTCTGTGGAGCAGCAAGAGTGGGGGCAGTGGCTGCAGCAGTGGCAGCGACGGCAGCATCTGCACCTCTTGCGGTGCTTGGTGCCTCTGCGGCTGAGTGGCAGGAAGTGCTCCTGCTGCGCATCACATGTAATCAAAGGAGCTTGAAACTGTAGATCCGGGGAGTGGGAGTGGGGCTAGCTGTGAGTTCTGGGGAGGGCTTGTTTGCGCTTTTCAAGATTGGAAGGCGGCGAATTCCTGTGCTTGGCAGGAAAGAGGAGGGAAGAAGCGACCTGCACACCGTGGCTGTGTTTATGTGGTGTGATGTCCTGTGTTACTGATACAGATGCCCTTTGAATGCTTGTGTCCAGGTGTCTTCTTTTCTGAGTGTCACAAGTCCCCAGGTGTTCCAGCATGGATGTGTGGGGGCTTAACTTTGCCTTCCATGACTTAAAGCCAAAGCTACTGCTGGTGGCTAGTGCAGGTGATGTAAATGATAAACTCACACAGTTTTGTTTTTCTTGCCAAAGCTAAAGGAACTCAATATACAATGGTGAGTAGAGGATGGGAGGTGAAAACAAGAGCGGAGGAGTGAAATTCTTTATTTAGGGCATGTTAGGAGCACGATTCAGCATATACATTCTAATAGGGTGACTGCATAAGAATGCAGTGGGGTGTTGGTGAAAGGGTGACTCTAAAATGCAAAGGCAAGGCAAGGCACAGGTCATATGCTAGCAGTGGAATCCGCTGGGTTTTTTGTCTTCTCCAAGCAAAGCCATACAAATGCAATTTTATATCAAAACCCATATGTAAATATGTTCTTGTCAATCGTTTCTCCTTGGCACTCTTCTGATTTGTTTAAATACACAAGTGTAGGCCTCCCTTGTGTTCAGCAGATGGCAGGAACACAAAGGTTTTACGCTACACAGGAGTGCAGGTTTAGGTTCACCATCAGCTTCCTTAGAAACACAGAACCGTATATGAGTTTCCGTTTAGAGGGAAAATGCGGCTCTGCGAGGCAAAAGATTTCTTGCTGCAAGTCCTTCCTGGAGGGAGTGATTGTTGCACCATGGAAATTCTGTATAAAATGGGTTAGACAATGGAGATTTCCTATGAGGGAATTCTTGGTGCCTCTTATGCTGCCGCAAGCCACCAGAACACATGACCTTCAGGGTCCAGAAATGCTTCATGAGATGCAGCGTAGCTGATACATGTGTTGGCACCCTCGTGGTGTTGCAGCTACAAACGTGCATGTTCAACCAGTGAACTAAGCCAAGGAGCAAGAAGGCAACCGGTCTGCGTGAAAAGCTTAGCATGACAGTGGCTTCTTTCTCAAAGGAGGCATGCCTCCTATACCCTTCCTACAAAATCTGCTTTTGTCCTGAGGAGGAAAGGTTCAGAATCGGCATTATGTGTAGCTTTACAGTCTGCCTTCACCTT
>NW_023311834.1:0-5340 GCF_011077185.1 Oxyura jamaicensis
CACTAATCACTCTGTTTTTCTTAAATAGGAGCTTATATTTCATCATGTGGCCCTAGCATTGTTCCATACTGACATGAATCAAATAAACACATTTCACAATCCCCCATTTCTTTTTATTCATGGTATTGATATTGATTCGTGTTTTTTTTTTTTTTTTTTTTTTAAATTTAAATATTATTATTATTCAATCGAGTCAATACTTGCCAAATTGGTACCAATTTTGGATCCTCTTTTGTTTTTATTATTATCAGGGAATGGGTTTTCCCTTACCCTGGTTCTGGGTCAACAGGTACCACAGATATTTGCATTCCTTGTATAACTGAATGTATTAGTCTGGTAAAACAGGGTATTAAACATGGAATTATTGAATTATTAAACAACCCTCCACATATTCCCAATACAACTATCCTGATTCTAGTAAGCCAACCACTACCCATGAAGTCCCTCCATAATTCTCTTAAATTGATTTCATTCCAAGTTTTTTTCAATTTTCTTCATTTCTTTTTACAAGTTCATTCACAGCTTTTCCTTCATCATCAATATCTAAACAGCAGTTACTTAAGGTTAAATTTTCCACAGACTCCTCCTTCTTGTGCTAGCAAATAATCTAAAGCTAAGCGATTTTGATACAAAGCAATTCTCATCTTGGTATTTTGTTTTGCAATTAATCTGAGTGCATCTCCAGTTTTATTTACAACTATTTCTACTACAGCTTGCACCCTAATTATTCTATTAAGCATATCTATTGGGGTCCTATAGCCCCAGGATCCATACTCCAACAAGCACAACCCCAATTTGAGGGTCCACAGTAATGATAACTCCTCTCCCACAGATAATCTCTTATACAATCAGTGTAACATGTAGAAGCCACTGTTCCACCCTTTCTAGGACAAATGTACTTGGGCTGGTTACTGTATCTCTTCCAACTCAGGCTTCCACAATCAGTATATGGGTCTTCATCTATAATATCACAGGCATCAAAGGTTATTGACACTGAGGTATTCAGGGTGGTTACAATTTCATTTGTTCCAATTAATTTCTCTGCATAGAGCATACTGAGTTAGGTTCAAAATGCAGCTTCCTCTTTTCTGGCCTTTACAGTCATAGACAGTATGATACACCAATGTCTGGGAGCTCAAGCATCCTTTTCTAGTAGTTGACTGCAGTTGTTGGCCATAGCTTGGGCCAAGAAACTCACCCCAAGTAGGACTAGAAGAGGTCCGGTAAGGGCCATAGTGATTAGCGGTCAGAGCCCGAAGGGGTTGCAGCCCTTGGCAGACCTTCCCAGCCGCAGCACCAGTTCCCGATGCAGTCTTGCCCTCTTCCCTAATCTTAAAGGGGTGTACACTGCAGATGTACCTTCTTGGTACCTTCAGGGGATAATGCTTAACTGATCCCTGTTATTGATAAATTTCTTCCCTTAATAGGTATCTATTCAAGAAGTTCTTTGTTTACTAATTTTACAGAAGTAATTACAATAAATTTGGAGTGATTATAATAAAAGAGTAATTACAATAAAATTCCCACAGCAACTTAACTTATACTCTGATGAAGGCTTCTTCAAGTCCATCTGATAGTTTAGTTTCTCCTGGTTCCGATGTTACTTTCTACTCTTCCACTGGACCTTTTACTCACGACACGTGTCCATCCTTTTTCAGCAGTTCTCACAGCTGTTTCCTTGTTAAGAGATAACAGCTAATAGATAACAGTTAATAAATATCAGCCGTTTTCTTTTTAATAAAACAAGAAAAGGTCCTTCCCAGAGGGGAGATAAGCTTTCTTCTTTCCATGTTTCTATTAGAACCCTATCTCCTGGTTTTAACTGGTGAATTGCAAATCCTAAAGGGGGTGTCTGAGTCATCATCCCAGTTTCTCTTAGCTCTTTTAATCTTCTACCAATGGTAATTATATATTTCTGGATACTACGATCCTCAGCTCCATTGTTCCCTAAGGGCATCCCTTGAGAATAAGGCATGCCATATAACATTTCATGTGGTGATAATCCAGTCTCACAGTGTGATTTAGTTCTAATGTTTAAAAGTGCCAATGGTAAGCATTTCATCCAGGGCATTTGTCTCGATCACTAACTTAGCCAATTGTTGTTTTATTGTTTGATTCATTCTTTCTACTTTCTCCGAGCTTTGTGGGTGCCACAGAGTGTGGTATTCCCACTGAAAGCCTAATTATTGACATAATAATTTTATTATTTTAGAAGTCAAGTGTGTGCCCTGATCAGAATCAATGTACTGGGTTATCCCATATCTAGGTATTAAGTGTTCTAATAACATTTTTACCACCGTTCCGGAGAACAAGTAACCCAAAACAGTAAGGCATTTCCTGCATCATTCCTCTTTGTTTCCTCCTCTTTACATTCCTGATGTTATCATGAGCCATGGGGCTTGTTGACCCCCATGGCCACACTCCCACATCTCCCCATCCTTTAACATAAAAAAGTGCAATTAACACAAATTAAGAAAGCACGATTAACGCAAACTAAAACACAAAGAAAAACTACCAGGCATACTAATTCTATCTTTAACAAACTTTGTAACCACATCCCTGGGAGAGGCAGGTACTGAGTGCTGCCCAAGCAGGGGGGGGTTTTGGCTGCCCCTCCAGCTCCTGGAGTCCTTGTTTGTGGGTCCTGCATATACCAGCCGGACACTCCCAGACGTTGTTTTTTGTTTGAGCTGGAGTCCAAACCGCAGAGGAAGGTGCTGTGATCATGTTAAGGCAGATGATGAGACGGCCGGACAGACTCATGGTGCTGACACCCATCTAGGACCGGCTTCTGTTAAAACACAAGCACAACCTTGGCCCCCAAGTTATTAGAGTGTAGGGCCCTTCCCAGTAATTGGTGCTGTAATTTTTTATTTTTTGTTATTTATTTATTTATTTATTTTTCCATGACTTGTGATCTTTCTTTAACTGAGTTTCTCCCAGATCTGTCTCCTAGATCTGTCTGTCGCTTTTTCTCCTGCACGGACAGATGCAAGGACCTTCTGTCCATCGATTTAAAAATTTTAAGAACATAGCATACTTTATCTATCTTTTCCTAGGGTTCACACCCCTACTCTCCTTTCCTTGTTTCAGAAGCTGTCCTGGTTTAGTTAGGATAGAATTAATTTTCCTCCCAGTAGTTGGTAGAGTGCTATGTTTTGGATTTAGAATGAGACTAATGTTGATAACACACTGATGTTTTAATTGCTGCAGAGCAGTGCTTACACTAAGCCAAGGACTTTTCAGCTCCTCACTCTGTCCTGCCAGTGGGCAGGCTGGGGGTGCAGTAGGAGCTGGGTGCAGCAAGAGCTGGGAGGGGACAGACCCAGGACAGTAGACCCAAACTGGCCAAAGGTGTATTCCATACCAACTGATGTCATGCTGAACAATGCATAGGGGTGGCTAGCCGGGTTGGGGGGGCCGGCCGCGCATCGGTCAGCAGGTAGCAAGCAACTGCACCATGCATCACCTGCTCCGTACACATCATCATTATTATTTTCTGTCCCAATAAACTGTCTCTATCTCAACCCACAGGCTTTAGATTTTTTTTCTCTCCCCTATCCCATAGAGGAGTGAGGATGAGCAAACGGCTGTGTGGTGTTTAGCTGCCAGCCGGATTAAACCACAACAGAAGCATACATAAATTGATACAAAGGAACACTTAAATAATACAACTGCACACAAAAATATACATTTTTAGAGAAATTCACACCAGTAATTGTATAAAGCTTTCTTCTGTACTAAGTGGTCCTGAAAATTTAGGACTAAAACATTAGCTTTGTAATGTAATGTAAAAGGGTTATCATGACAGTCCTCAAAGGCCACTAAGTAGCACACTGACATATTCAAGGCTATCAGCTTATATTTCAGTCTGTGTATTCAAGTTTTGAGGTCCTTTTATGATTATGCAAACATCAGAAATATAGTGGTATAACAAATGGTACTTATGAAAGCAGAATTTTAGAGCCAATATTAAAATTTGCAGGCTCAAAACACCCACTTAATATTTAAACAAGTATTTGATACTTCTGTTTGTTCAAAAATAGAAAGAGTAAATGCACTTACATAAAAATAACTTTTACTGTTCAACAAGCATGCTCATGTGATTTTTATATTAGTACAAACTTAAAAAACAAACAAACAAACAAATCCACCATATGACTTTTTAAAATAAATGATACCAATTCACCTTTCCCCTACTTGAGCACATTTACATTAAGGCTTTGAATCATCTGACCCACGATTTTACAGCATTAAAATGAGTGGGTCCACAAGGATGCTGGTATGTCTCACTGAGACTTAGCATGAATAGAATTAAAGCTCACCACCTTAAGGAAACAGAAAATCACATGCTCATGCCTTAACTATATTCCATTTTGTCTCCAAACCAGAACATAAAGTTTAATAGTAACAGTATTTCATGGCAGTAGATGAGTATTTTTTAATTAATTATATTTTATTAATTAATATTATTAATTTAATGGCAACATCTTTGGAGAAACTTCCAGTTTTTGTTGTACAACACTGCTTTCTGGTGGTGATTCAGGCATGGGGAGTTCATTCAGTTCAACGTGGTGTAAATATAGCCCCACTTTTCCCCTTTAATAGTTCCAGGGCTCTACATAGAGTATACAGCTCACAAGCCTGAGCTGACCGTGATGGACTCAAAGGTCCTGATTCCACAAGTTCTAGGTCCTTAATAATTATTGGATATCCTGATTTGACCGTTTTATCACATAGTACTGAACCATTTTTAATTTGCTCCCTTTTCTCTGGTTCCGGGTCTTCAATTTTGTCTGACCCATCTAGGAATTTTACTGTGGCAATTCCTACAGCCCTTGGTTACCCAGTAAGAGTGTCTTGCAGGGGGACCTATCACCCACCCACGAATCCTATAGGAATCGCTTCAATCCTTCACCGGCCAAGTCCCTCGCGGGAGATGGGAACCGCGGTTAGAAGACCTCCACACTCGCTTCGGAACTAGGTTCCGTCTCAGTCACACTCTTACACACACAGGCAACTGAATCCCACCCAACCGAACGGTATACACTTCAAATACTCACGACTCCGTCGTCTTCGTTCGGATCTTTGCACACAGAATTACGGGCAAAATACAATGCTGCAGCCGGCAAGGGAGCTCATAAAAAAAATCAAATTCTTTGCTTGCTTTTATTCAGGTTCAGGATGGTGTTAGTCCCGACCTGACTCGAACAGGAGCCACCAAATGGTGGGGCGCCCCTCCAAGATCCAGTCAGAATTCAGGAACCAAGACCATCCCGGACCAGCCCCCAGTTGTGATAAATGATTAAGTCCCAGATAGGATTTTTGTGATTTATTAAG
>NW_023311835.1:0-2758 GCF_011077185.1 Oxyura jamaicensis
GGTTCAGAATCGGCATTATGTGTAGCTTTACAGTCTGCCTTCACCTTCCTGACCTCTGCCTAATTTTGGGCTGGTCAACATTTGGATAGATTCCAAGGTGAACTACCTTATTCCTGCTTCTGATGCAAATGTACCAGGAGGCCATTTAAGTGGAGTGATGAAGTTTTGCTTTATCAGAACTCTTCAGGTGCCAAAGAGCAAACCCAGAGGCATGTGTTCCACATCGGAAGGCTGATGCCAGCAGCTGGCAGCCACAGGGAAGTCCAGGGGAAGCCTCTTTACGTAAGCAGCGGCAGCTCTTCCATGCCCTGTTATTTTACAGTTAGAGAACAGTGAAACCCTGTTGACGCTAAAATACTTACTAGGAGGCCTTGCTGGTCTGTTCCTTTCTGACTCAACAGGCCCCAGTGGTGACCTCTCAGCTGCAGAATGGAGTATTTTGGCACGTGACCATGGTACAGGAGGTGTCCGGTACTGTGCAGGGTGTTTAGGGGGCAAAGATGTGGAAAGGGTGGCTTTTCATACTGCTGGGGAGATGTGGAAAGCTGTGCTAATCCCGAGCAGATCAGGTAGGAACTATTGATGCCTGTTTATGAGGAGGCAGTTCTAAGGCTACTTGCTTCAGAGTAATTTTGTTTCCGAGGCAAAAAGGTTGACATCCACCAGCTCCAGCTCCTGTTCAGAGAGCTCCTCCACTCTCCCCGTACCAAAGGCTTCTCCCAAGACTTCCACCATTGTTCTGAATCGATCCCTGTGGAATAAAAATGTCAGAGAAATGACTCCGCATGTTACCTATAAGGTCTTGTGGTGAGCACGTCACAGTTCCTGGAGTATGCCTCTCATCTGGCTCTCTTTGCCGACCACTTTTGGAGGGGTGGGAGGAGAGACTGCGGGGCACAGCAGAAGAGTCTGCATTGTGCCTTTTTGACACTCCTCAAGCAGAGGAGTGCCTGACCCTGTAGTCTGGCCCAAACCCTGGAGAAGGGGAGAATTTTCCCCACGTGAATTTGAACAAACCTGGTGGGACATCCCGAATAAATGCCTGTGTGCAGGGTGTGTGAAGCTGTAAGTCACGTCACTGTTCTGTTAACACAGGTATTGAAAGTGCTGTACATGGCCTTTAAGAGGTCTTGTGGGGAGCACTTCTCAGGCCCCGGAGTATGCCACCCAGCTGGCTCTGTTTGCAATGAGACCTCTTTGGAGCAATGGGAGGAGAGACTGCGGGGCACAGCAGAAGAGTCTGCATTGTGCCTTTTTGCCTTTTCATTTCCTGACAGTCATTTCCTCAGGCAGAGGAGTGCCTGACCCTGTAGTCTGGCTGAACCCCTGGAGAGCGCTTTTGCATTGCAAGGTGGGGAATATGAAATAAGATCATACTTCTTGGAATGCTATGCAGTCGTTGATGGGGTGCTGAGAGCTTTTTAATCAGATGGGTGCTTTTTCCATGTCTGTCTGAAGTGCTGCCACACAAATGACTGGAACGCTCTGAGCTTTACGTGGGATCATGAGTAGATCACTCTAACAAAACGAGAGGGGGGCCTGCAGAGTTCATAGCCGAACATACCGCTAGTCCCCAAGGATGTGCTTTTTGGTGTCAGAACCCATGGCATTTGTCTCTATTCCACAGCAGACACTCTGAAACTGGGTAGCAGCAGTTTCACTGGTATTTGTTGACATACAGGGAGGGCAACAAACTTTACATCGTAATGCTTGAAGTTGAGAGGGTTCTTAGCACAGTTGTTGCTACAAGCATCATTTGGACAGCTGTTCCAAAACCAAGTTTTGCTGCCTGAACACTTCTGTGCCCATCTGGTCCATGGGCTATGTGGCATCGTCCGCAAGCAATGCCTTAGTGTACCTTAAGCACACTCCAGGGGCCACCTGCACTTTCTTCACCAGCGGTGTGGCAGCTGTAATAACCAGTTTCTGCTTCCGGGGAGCTTGCCAAGCCTGTCTGTGCTCAGGTGGCCAGCAGTGTGATCAGAAGGCCAATAAGCATGCTGGCTTCTATCAGGAATAGTGTGGTCAGCGGGACTAGGGAAGTGATTGTCCCTCTGTCCTCAGCCTGGTGAGGCCACACCTCGAGTACTGTGTTCAGCGCTGGGGCCTCCAATATAAGAAGGACATGGAGCTATTAGAATGAGTCCAGAGGAGGGCCATGGAGATGATCAAAGGGCTTGGAGCACCTCTCCTACAAAGACAGGCTGAGGGAGTTGGGGTGGTTGAGCCTGCATTAGAGAAGGCTCCGTAGAGACCTTAGAGTGGCATTCTAATACCTAAAGGGAGCCTTCAGGAAATCTGAAGAGGGACTCTTCATCAGAGGGTGCAGTGATAGAACTAGGGGTAATGATTTTAAACTGAAAGAGGGTAGATTTCTATCCGGCATTAGTAAGAGGGTCTTTACTCAGCGGGTGGATAGTCTGGTGGAAGGTGTCCCTAGCCACGGCAGGGGGGCTGGAATGAGATAATCTTTAAGGTGCTTTCCAATGCAAACTATTCTGTGATTCTGTGATTCTGACTCTTGAGAACACACTGGTGTTGTAAGCACGCTCCAGGTGCCACCTGCACTTTCTTTGCCAGCGGTGAGGCAGCTGTAATAACCAGTTTCTGCTTCCGGGGAGCTCGCCAAGCATGTTTGTGCTCCGTGTCAGCTTAATTTCTACATTCATGCTGTTCTATACAGGCTTGTCTTGAAAAAGAGACGACCATGGTGTGATAAATGATTAAGTCCCAGATAGGATTTTTGTGATTTATTAAG
>NW_023311836.1:0-4849 GCF_011077185.1 Oxyura jamaicensis
CCTGCAGCCACCCCAGCTCCTGCTCCTGCAGCCGCTCCAGCTCCTGCAGCTCCAGCTCCTGCAGCTCCAGCTCCAGCTCCTGCAGCCGCTCCAGCTCCTGCTCCTGTAGCTGTTCCAGCTCCAGCTCCTGCAGCCGCCCCAGCTCCTGTGGCTGGGCCAGAGAAACGAGCTGTAGCAGTGCAAGTTGCCCCTGCAGAGGGTGTTCCAACCCTTGTGGCAGACCCTGTGGTTGGGTCAGAGAAACGAGCTGTAGCAGTACAAGTTGCCCCTGTAGACAAGGTGAAAAAATGGTATAGAGACTCAGGTCGTTTAGAACGCAGAGAGTCTTCTGCTAGGTCTAGGTGTAGAGAAGACGAGGTCGGACTATCAGAGGAGCAGGAGGATGAAGATGGGGATGTTGAAAAATCAACAGTAGTTACCCGAAACCTATACCAGCGTGAGCTACGAGATGTGCGAAAAGATTTTGGTCGCTGCATAGGTGAGCAGCTTATCACCTGGCTGCTCCGGTGCTGGGATACCGGAGCCAATTGTGTGGAATTAGAGGGCAAGGAAGCCAGGTGGCTGGGATCCCTTGCTAGAGATGCAGGCATTGACAAAGCAATTGGAGATGGAGCACGATCTCACAGCCTCTGGAGGCGTCTCCTGTATGCTGTAAGGGAAAGGTATCCCTACAAGGAAGAACTTGTATGTCTGCCAGGCAAGTGGACCACTATGGAGAAGGGAGTCCAGTACCTGAGGGAATTAGCCGTACGGGAGGTGATTTATGAGGACCCAGACAATGGACCCACAGATCCAGATGGACCCACAGATCCAGATGAAGTCAGGTGTACACGACCCATGTGGCGGAAGTTTGTACGGAGTGCACCATCATCATATGCCAGCTCATTGGCAATAATGGCCTGGAAAGAGGATGAGGAACCCACAGTGGGTGATGTGGCTAAACAACTCCGGCAGTACGAAGAAATCCTCTCCTCTTCCCTACAGGCCTGCGTCTCGGCTGTGCAGAAACTTTCTGAAAGCGTCCATCAACTAAAAGAGAATACTTTGGAGAAACTTTCTGAAAAGGTCCACCACCTTGAAGAGAGATTATTTTCTTCCCCACCTGAACGAACCAGGGTCCACCAACTAAAAGAGAATACTTTGGAGAAACTTTCTGAAAAGGTCTACCACCTTGAAGAGAGATTATTTTCCTCCCCTCCTGTACAAACCAATGTCTCTGCTATTAGGGGTAAGCGCTCATCCGTGCAAGGAAGACAATATGGTGGATACACACCTCGGGCCATCCTGTGGTTTTACCTACGTGACCATGGAGAGGACATGAGAAAATGGGATGGAAAATCCACCGCGACCCTAGAGGCACGGGTACGTGAGTTGCAAAAGAAAACAATTGGGAAAAAGGGGGTCTCTGAAAAGTTTGCTGCTCCAACTTCCAGCAGGCAGTCCTTTAAACACAGGAATGAAGATTCTGATGAGGATTAGAGGGGCCCTGCCTCCAGCCAGGGGGAGGAAAGGGACAATCGAGTTTATTGGACTGTGTGGATTTGATGGCCTGGCACGTCAGACGCACAGAAGTATAGGGCTTTAGTAGACACCGGTGCACAATGTACTCTAATGCCACCAAGCTATGCAGGGCCAGAGCCCATCAGTATTTATGGAGTGACGGGGGGATCCCAGCAATTAACTGTATTGGAAGCTGAACTGAGTCTAACTGGGAATGAGTGGCAAAAACACCGTATTGTCACTGGCCCGGATGCTCCATGCATCCTTGGCATAGACTATCTTAGAAGAGGATATTTTAAGGACCCAAAAGGGTTCCGCTGGGCTTTTGGCATAGCTGCCTTAGAGACAGAGGGCATTGAACAATTGTCTGCCTTGCCCGGTCTCTCAGAGGACCCTTTTGTTGTGGGGTTGCTGAGGGTCGAAGAACAACAAGTGCCAATTGCTACTACAACTGTGCACCGGCGGCAATATCGCACTGACCGAGACTCCCTGATTCCCATCCATGAGCTAATTCATCAACTGGAGAGCCAAGGAGTGATCAGCAAGACTCATTCACCTTTTAATAGTCCCATATGGCCAGTGCGAAAGTCTAATGGGGAGTGGAGACTAACCGTGGACTATCGTGGCCTGAATGAGGTCACACCACCACTGAGTGCTGCAGTGCCGGACATGCTAGAACTTCAGTACGAACTGGAATCAAAGGCAGCCAAGTGGTACGCCACAATTGGTATCGCTAATGCATTTTTCTCCATCCCTCTAGCAGCAGAGTGCAGGCCACAGTTTGCCTTTACTTGGAGGGGAGTCCAATATACTTGGAATCGGCTGCCCCAGGGGTGGAAACATAGCCCTACAATTTGCCATGGATTGATCCAGTCTGCGCTGGAGCAGGGGGAAGCTCCTGAACACCTGCAGTACATCAATGACATCATTGTGTGGGGTAACACAGCAAAGGAAGTTTTTGAGAAAGGGAAGAAAATAATCCAAATCCTTCTGAAGGCCGGTTTTGCCATAAAACAAAATAAAGTTAAAGGACCCGCACGAGAGATCCAGTTTTTAGGAATAAAATGGCAAGATGGACGTCGTCAAATCCCAATGGATGTGATCAACAAAATAACAGCTATGTCTCCACCAACTAGCAAAAAGGAAACACAAACTTTCCTAGGTGTCGTGGGGTTTTGGAGAATGCACATTCCAAATTACAGTCTGATTGTAAACCCGCTCTACCAAGTAACCCGTAAGAAGAATGATTTTGAATGGGGCCCTGAGCAACGACAAGCTTTTGAACAAATTAAGCAGGAAATAGTTCATGCAGTAGCCCTTGGGCCAGTCCGAACGGGACCAGATGTAAAGAATGTGCTCTACACCGCAGCCGGGGAGAATGGCCGCACCTGGAGCCTCTGGCAGAAAGAACCTGGGGAAACTCGAGGTCGACCCCTAGGGTTTTGGAGTCGGGGATACAGAGGATCTGAGGCCCGCTACACTCCAACCGAAAAGGAGATATTGGCAGCATATGGAGGAGTTCGATCTGCTTCGGAAGTGGTCGGTACTGAAGCACAGCTCCTCCTGGCACCCCGACTGCCAGTACTGGGCTGGATGTTCAAAGGAAGGGTCCCCTCTACACATCATGCAACTGATGCTACATGGAGCATGTGGGTTGCACTGATTACTCAGCGGGCTCGAATAGGAAACCCCAGTCATCCAGGAATCTTGGAAGTGATTATGGACTGGCCAGAAGGCAAATACTTTGGGATGTCATCAGAGGAGGAGGTGGTCCGTGCTGAGGAAGCTCCACTGTACAACAAGCTACCAGAAAATGAGAAGAGATATGCCCTGTTCACTGACGGGTCCTGTCGCATTGTGGGAAAGCATCGGAGATGGAAAGCTGCTGTATGGAGTCCTACACGACGAGTTGCAGAAGCTGCTGAGGGAGAAGGTGAATCGAGTCAATTTGCAGAAGTGAAAGCCATCCAGCTGGCTTTAGATATTGCTGAACGAGAAAAGTGGCCAGTTCTCTACCTATACACTGATTCGTGGATGGTAGCAAATGCCCTTTGGGGGTGGTTACAGCAATGGAAACAGAACAACTGGCAGCGCAGGGGCAAACCCATTTGGGCTGCTGCATTATGGCAAGATATTGCTGCCCGGGTAGAGAACCTGTTTGTAAAGGTACGCCATGTAGATGCCCATGTGCCCAAGAATCGGGCTACTGAAGAACATCAAAACAACCAGCAGGTGAATCAGGCTGCCAAAATTGAAGTGGCTCAGGTGGACCTGGACTGGCAATATAAGGGTGAACTATTTGTAGCCCGATGGGCCCATGAAACCTCGGGCCATCAAGGCAGAGATGCAACATACATATGGGCTCGTGATCGAGGGGTGGACCTGACCATGGACACTATAGCACAGGTTATTCATGATTGTGAAACGTGCTGCAATCAAGCAAGCCAAACGGTCAAAGCCTGTTTGGTACGGAGGATGATGGCTGAAATATAAATATGGAGAGGCCTGGCAAATTGATTACATCACACTCCCTCAAACCCGCAATGGTAAGCGCCACGTACTTACAATGGTGGAAGCAACCACTGGGTGGCTGGAAACATATCCTGTGCCCCATGCCACTGCCCGAAACACTATCCTGGGCCTTGAAAAGCAAGTGCTATGGCGACATGGCACCCCAGAAAGAATCGAGTCAGACAATGGGACTCATTTCCGAAACAACCTTATAGATACTTGGGCCAAAGAACATGGTATTGAGTGGGTGTATCACATCCCCTATCACGCACCAGCCTCCGGTAAAGTTGAGCGATACAATGGACTGTTAAAGACTACACTGGAAGCAATGGGTGCTGGGACATTCAGAAATTGGGACACACATTTGGCAAAGGCCACCTGGTTAGTCAATACTAGGGGATCTGCCAATCGAGCTGGACCTGCCCAATCAAACCTGCTACGTACAGTAGAAGGGGATAAAGTTCCTGTAGTGCATGTAAGAAATATGCTAGGTAAAACAGTCTGGGCTACTCTTGCCTCAGGAAAAGGCAAACCCATTCATGGGATTGCTTTTGCTCAAGGACCTGGATGCACTTGGTGGGTAATGCAAAAGAATGGGGAGGTGCGGTGTGTACCTCAAGGGGATTTAATACTGGGTGAGAATAGCCCATGAGTTGAGATGTATTATGTTAATTATTATATAATACTGTGTGTCATCACTACCATAGATGAAAATAGTGATTAACTAGAATGTATTGGAAAGAGTGTAACCTGAGCATGATATAAATGGTATGGAATAAGGGGTGGATATATGTCCTGGTTTCAGTTAGGACAGTTATTTTTCCCTCCTAGTAGCTGG
>NW_023311837.1:0-1077 GCF_011077185.1 Oxyura jamaicensis
CATTATTATTTTCTATCTTAATAAACTGTCTTTATCTCAACTCACAGTTGAGATACTGTTTAGCATGTAAACAGTATCCCGTTTCTTTCCCGTTTCTCTCCCCCATCCCAGAGAGGGAGGGGGGAGGGTGAGCGAAGGGCTGTGTGGTGTTTAGCTGCCAGCCAGGTTAAACCACAACAGCTCTTTTGGCGCCCAACGTGGGGCTCGAAGGGTTGAGATAACGACAGATCTAATCAGAATGTTGATTGCTTTAATATCAAGTCTGCTGTGTCTGTATTCCAAGCTGAATTTTATAGCACGTTACTTGCTGTATGTGATCCCTGTTGTGCTGTTTATCCTTTCTGGGCCCTGGTTTAAGATCGTTATGGTACTGTGCTGTGTAACAATAGCTTACGATATGATGAAATATCTGGCCATGACTCTAACTTGGTATTTGTACGCAGCACTGTCGTCGACTCTGTACTTTGGAAACTATATCTCGGAAACTATTAACAATTACACCTACTGCCTTTTTCCATCAGGGAGCCAGTCTGTGAAGGGGACAGGGAAAGATATTTTTCCTTACTTGTTCACTCTCCCTTTCTCCTTCAGCACCCTCTTATCCCCCGAGCTAGTTACGATAGCTCTCCAAGATGTTGAATATCCTTGGGATACTCAGACCAGCATGTTCTTGTTGTTATGTCTCTTGAATGCGCTTCAGGTTTTGTTCAAGGTTAAACAACTACTTAGGAATCTCATGCAGAGATCTGTCCTGAGGCGGGATAATTGTGAGTGGCAGGGAGTGTGGGAGGATATGGGCAGGTGGCTAGAGCAGTGGGCACCTCCGATGTTTTGTAGATTCACCCCTGAACAACTGCAAAATCCTAAAAAACTGGTAGAATGCTTGCAAAAAGAGTGTCATGACTCTGGCAGTTCCAAAGTGACACAACTCACTGTAGCATGTTGGGGCCTGGCCTATGCCTATCGAGCTGCAATTGATGCTACTATGAACCGAGTGACAGACCCTGCAGCCGCCCCGGCTCCTGCTCCTGCTCCTGCAGCCGCTCCAGCTCCTGCTCCTGCTCCTGCAGCCGCTCC
>NW_023311838.1:0-4212 GCF_011077185.1 Oxyura jamaicensis
CATAGCACTTGCTTTTCAAGGCCCAGGATAGTGTTCCGGGCAGTGGCGTGGGGCACAGGATATGTTTCCAGCCACCCAGTGGTTGCTTCCACCATTGTAAGTACATGGCGCTTACCATTGCGGGTTTGAGGGAGTGTGATGTAATCAATCTGCCAGGCCTCTCCATATTTGTATTTCAGCCATCGTCCCCCATACCAAAGAGGCTTTGACCGTTTGGCTTGCTTGATTGCAGCACATGTTTCACAATCATGAATAACCTGTGCTATAGTGTCCATGGTCAGGTCCACCCCTCGATCACGAGCCCATCTGTATGTTGCATCTCTGCCTTGATGGCCCGAGGTTTCATGGGCCCATCGGGCTACAAATAGTTCACCCTTATATTGCCAGTCCAGGTCCACCTGAGCCAGTTCAATCTTGGCAGCCTGATCCACCTGCTGGTTGTTTTGATGTTCTTCAGTAGCCCGATTCTTAGGCACATGGGCATCTACATGGCGTACCTTTACAACCAGGTTCTCTACCCGGGCAGCAATATCTTGCCATAATGCAGCAGCCCAAATGGGTTTGCCCCTGTGCTGCCAGTTGTTCTGTTTCCATTGCTGTAACCACCCCCAAAGGGCATTTGCTACCATCCATGAATCAGTGTATAGGTAGAGAACTGGCCACTTTTCTCGTTCAGCAATATCTAAAGCCAGCTGGATGGCTTTTACTTCTGCAAATTGACTCGATTCACCTTCTCCCTCAGCAGCTTCTGCAACTCGTCGTGTAGGACTCCATACAGCAGCTTTCCACCTCCGATGCTTTCCCACAATGAGACAGGACCCGTCAGTGAACAGGGCATATCTCTTCTCATTTTCTGGTAGCTTGTTGTACAGTGGAGCTTCCTCAGCACGGACCACCTCCTCCTCTGATGACATCCCAAAGTATTTGCCTTCTGGCCAATCCATAATCACTTCCAAGATTCCCGGACGACTGGGGTTTCCTATTCGAGCCCGCTGAGTAATCAGTGCAACCCACTTGCTCCATGTAGCATCAGTTGCATGATGTGTAGAGGGGACCCTTCCTTTGAACATCCAGCCCAGTACTGGCAGCCGGGGTGCCAGGAGGAGCTGTGCTTCAGTACCGACCACTTCCGAAGCAGATCGAACTCCTTCATATGCCGCCAATATCTCCTTTTCGGTTGGAGTGTAGCGGGCCTCAGATCCTCTGTATCCCCGACTCCAAAACCCTAGGGGTCGACCTCGAGTTTCCCCAGGTTCTTTCTGCCAGAGGCTCCAGGTGGGGCCATTCTCCCCGGCTGCGGTGTAGAGCACATTCTTTACATCTGGTCCCGTTCGGACTGGCCCAAGGGCTACTGCATGAACTATTTCCTGCTTAATTTGTTCAAAAGCTTGTCGTTGCTCAGGGCCCCATTCAAAATCATTCTTCTTACGGGTTACTTGGTAGAGCGGGTTTACAATCAGACTGTAATTTGGAATGTGCATTCTCCAAAACCCCACGACACCTAGGAAAGTTTGTGTTTCCTTTTTGCTAGTTGGTGGAGACATAGCTGTTATTTTGTTGATCACATCCATTGGGATTTGACGACGTCCATCTTGCCATTTTATTCCTAAAAACTGGATCTCTCGTGCAGGTCCTTTAACTTTACTTTGTTTTATGGCAAAACCGGCCTTCAGAAGGATTTGGATTATTTTCTTCCCTTTCTCAAAAACTTCCTTTGCTGTGTTACCCCACACAATGATGTCATCGATGTACTGCAGGTGTTCAGGAGCTTCCCCCTGCTCCAGCGCAGACTGGATCAGTCCATGGCAAATTGTAGGGCTGTGTTTCCACCCCTGGGGCAGCCGATTCCAAGTATATTGGACTCCCCTCCAAGTAAAAGCAAACTGTGGCCTGCACTCTGCTGCTAGAGGGATGGAGAAAAATGCATTAGCGATATCAATTGTGGCGTACCACCTGGCTGCCTTTGATTCCAGTTCGTACTGGAGTTCTAGCATGTCCGGCACTGCAGCACTCAGTGGTGGTGTGACCTCATTCAGGCCACGATAGTCCACGGTTAGTCTCCACTCCCCATTAGACTTTCGCACTGGCCATATGGGACTATTAAAAGGTGAATGAGTCTTGCTGATCACTCCTTGGCTCTCCAGTTGACGAATTAGCTCATGGATGGGAATCAGGGAGTCTCGGTCGGTGCGATATTGCCGCCGGTGCACAGTTGTAGTAGCAATTGGCACTTGTTGTTCTTCGACCCTCAGCAACCCCACAACAAAAGGGTCCTCTGAGAGACCGGGCAAGGTAGACAATTGTTCAATGCCCTCTGTCTCTAAGGCAGCTATGCCAAAAGCCCAGCGGAACCCTTTTGGGTCCTTAAAATATCCTCTTCTAAGATAGTCTATGCCAAGGATGCATGGAGCATCCGGGCCAGTCACAATACGGTGTTTTTGCCACTCATTCCCAGTTAGACTCAGTTCAGCTTCCAATACAGTTAATTGCTGGGATCCTCCCGTCACTCCATAAATACTGATGGGTTCTGGCCCCTTATAGCCTGATGGCATTAGAGTACATTGTGCACCGGTGTCTACTAAAGCCTTATACTTCTGTGCGTCTGACGTGCCAGGCCATCGAATCCACACAGTCCAATAAACTCGATTGTCCCTTTCCTCCCCCTGGCTGGAGGCAGGGCCCCTCTAATCCTCGTCAGAATCTTCATTCCTGTGTTTAAAGGACTGCCTGCTGGAAGTTGGAGCAGCAAACTTTTCAGAGACCCCCTTTTTCCCAATTGTTTTCTTTTGCAACTCACGTACCCGTGCCTCTAGGGTCGCGGTGGATTTTCCATCCCATTTTCTCATGTCCTCTCCATGGTCACGTAGGTAAAACCACAGGATGGCCCGAGGTGTGTATCCACCATATCGTCTTCCTTGCACGGATGAGCGCTTACCCCTAATAGCAGAGACATTGGTTCGTACAGGAGGGGAGGAAAATAAACTCTCTTTAAGTTGCTGGACCTCTTCAGAGAGTTTCTCCAAAGTATTCTCTTTTAGTTGGTGGACCCTGGTTCGTTCAGGCGGGGAAGAAAATAATCTCTCTTCAAAGTGGTGGACTTTTTCAGAAAGTTTCTCCACAGCCGAAACGCAGGCCTGTAGGGAAGAGGAGAGGCTTTCTTCGTACTGCCGGAGTTGTTTAGCCACATCACCCACTGTGGGTTCCTCATCCTCTTTCCAGGCCATTATTGCCAATGAGCTGGCATATGATGATGGTGCACTCCGTACAAACTTCCGCCACATGGGTCGTGTACACCTGACTTCATCTGGATCTGTGGGTACTTGTCCATTGTCTGGGTCCTCATAAATCACCTCCCGTACGGCTAATTCCCTCAGGTACTGGATTCCCTTCTCCATAGTGGTCCACTTGTTTGGCAGACATACAAGTTCTTCCTTGTAGGGAAACCTTTCCCTTACAGCATACAGGAGACGCCTCCAGAGGCTGTGAGATCATGCTCCATCTGCAATTGCTTTGTCAATGCCTGCATCTCTAGCAAGGGATCCCAGCCGCCTGGCTTCCTTGCCCGCTAATTCCACACAATTGGCTCCGGTATCCCAGCACCGGAGCAGCCAGGTGACAAGCTGCTCACCTATGCAGCGACCAAAATCTTTTCGCACATCTCGTAGCTCACGCTGGTATAGGTTTCGGGTAACTACTGTTGATTTTTCAACATCCCCATCTTCATCCTCCTGCTCCTCTGATAGCCCGACCTCATCTTCTCTACACCTAGACCTAGCAGAAGACTCTCTGCGTTCTAAACGACCTGAGTCTCTATACCATTTTTTCACCTTGTCTACAGGGGCAACTTGTACTGCTACAGCTCTTTTCTCTGACCCAACCACAGGGTCTGCCACAGGGGTTGGAACACCCTCTGCAGGGGCAACTTGCACTGCTACGGCTCGTTTCTCTGGCCCAGCCACAGGAGCTGGAGCGGCTGCAGGAGCTGGAGCTGGAACAGCTGCAGGAGCTGGAGCTGGAGCTGCAGGAGCTGGAGCTGGAGCTGTAGGAGCTGGAGCAGCTGCAGGAGCAGGAGCTGGAGCGGCTGCAGGAGCAGGAGCTGGAGCTGGGGCGGCTGCAGGGTCTGTCACTCGGTTCATAGTAGCATCAATTGCAGCTCGATAGGCATAGGCCAGGCCCCAACATGCTACAGTGAGTTGTGTCACTTTGGAACTG
>NW_023311839.1:0-9737 GCF_011077185.1 Oxyura jamaicensis
TCCAGCTCCAGCTCCTGCAGCCGCTCCAGCTCCTGTGGCTGGGCCAGAGAAATGAGCCATAGCAGTGCAAGTTGCCCCTGCAGAGGGTGTTCCCACCCCTGTGGCAGACCCTGTGGCTGAGCCAGAGAGAAGAGCTGTAGCAGTACAAGTTGCCCCTGTAGACAAGGTGAAAAAATGGTATAGAGACTCAGGTCGTTTAGAACGCAGAGAGTCTTCTGCTAGGTGTAGGTATGGAGAAGACGAGGCTGGGCCATCAGAGGTGCAGGAGGATGAAGATGGGGATGTTGAAAAATCAACAGTAGTTACCCGAAACCTATACCAGCGTGAGCTATGAGATGTGCGAAAAGATTTTGGTCGCTGCATAGGTGAGCAGCTTGTCACCTGGCTGCTCCGGTGCTGGGATACCGGAGCCAATTGTGTGGAATTAGAGGGCAAGGAAGCCAGGCAGCTGGGATCCCTTGCTAGAGATGCAGGCATTGATGAAGCAATTGGAGATGGAGCACGATCTCACAGCCTCTGGAGGCGTCCCCTGTACGCTGTAAGGGAAAGGTTTCCCTACAAGGAAGAACTTGTATGTCTGCCAGGCAAGTGGACCACTATGGAGAAGGGAATCCAGTACCTGAGGGAATTAGCCATACGGGAGGTGATTTATGAGGACCCAGACAATGGACAAGTACCCACAGATCCAGATGAAGTCAGGTGTACACGACCCATGTGGCGGAAGTTTGTACGGAGTGCACCATCATCATATGCCAGCTCATTGGCAATAATGGCCTGGAAAGAGGATGAGGAACCCACAGTAGGTGATGTGGCTAAACAACTCGGGCAGTACGAAGAAAGCCTCTCCTCTTCCCTACAGGCCTGCGTCTCGGCTGTGGAGAAACTTTCTGAAAGCGTCCATCAACTAAAAGAGAATACTTTGGAGAAACTTTCTGAAAAGGTCCACCACCTTGAAGAGAGATTATTTTCCTCCCCACCTGAACGAACCAGGGTTCACCAACTAAAAGAGAATACTTTGGAGAAACTCTCTGAAGAGGTCCAGCAACTTAAAGAGGGTTTATTTTCCTCCCCTCCTGTACAAACCAATGTCTCGGCTATTAGGGGTAAGCGCTCATCCGTGCAAGGAAGACGATATGGTGGATACACACCTCGTGCCATTCTGTGGTTTTATCTACGTGACCATGGAGAAGACATGAGAAAATGGGATGGAAAATCCACCGCGACCCTAGAGGCACGGGTACATGAGTTGCAAAGGAAAACAATTGGGAAAAAGGGGGTCTCTGAAAAGTTTGCTGCTCCAACTTCCAGCAGGCAGTCCTTTAAACACAGGAATGAAGATTCTGACGAGGATTAGAGGGGCCCTGCCTCCAGCCAGGGGGAGGAAAGGGACAATCGAGTTTATTGGACTGTGTGGATTCGATGGCCTGGCACATCAGACGCACAGAAGTATAAGGCTTTAGTAGACACCGGTGCACAATGGACTCTAATGCCATCAAGCTATACAGGGCCAGAGCCCATCAGTATTTATGGAGTGACGGGAGGATCCCAGCAATTAACTGTATTGGAAGCTGAAGTGAGTCTAACTGGGAATGAATGGCAAAAACACCGTATTGTGACTGGCCCAGATGCTCCATGCATCCTTGGCATAGACTATCTCAAGAGAGGATTTTTCAAGGACCCAAAAGGGTTCCGGTGGGCTTTTGGCATAGCTGCCTTAGAGACAGAGGGCATTGAACAATTGTCTACCTTGCCCGGTCTCTCAGAGGACCCTTTTGTTGTGGGGTTGCTGAGGGTCGAAGAACAGCAAGTGCCAATTGCTACTACAACTGTGCACCGGCGGCAATATCGCACCGACCGAGACTCCCTGATTCCCATCCATGAGCTAATTCGTCAACTGGAGAGCCAAGGAGTGATCAGCAAGACTCATTCACCTTTTAATAGTCCCATATGGCCAGTGCGAAAGTCTAATGGGGAGTGGAGGCTAACTGTGGACTATCGTGGCCTGAATGAGGTCACACCACCACTGAGTGCTGCAGTGCCGGACATGCTAGAACTCCAGTACAAACTGGAATCAAAGGCAGCCAAGTGGTACGCCACAATTGATATTGCTAATGCATTTTTCTCCATCCCTCTAGCAGCAGAGTGCAGGCCACAGTTTGCTTTTACTTGGAGGGGAGTCCAATATACTTGGAATCGGCTGCCCCAGGGGTGGAAACATAGCCCTACAATTTGCCATGGACTGATCCCGTCTGCACTGGAGCAAGGGGAAGCTCCTGAACACCTGCAGTACATCGATGACATCATTGTGTGGGGTGACACAGCAGAGGAAGTTTTTGAGAAAGGGAAGAAAATAATCCAAATCCTTCTGAAGGCCGGTTTTGCCATAAAACAAAATAAAGTTAAAGGACCTGCACGAGAGATCCAGTTTTTAGGAATAAAATGGCAAGATGGACGTCGTCAAATCCCAATGGATGTGATCAACAAAATAACAGCTATGTCTCCACCAACTAGCAAAAAGGAAACACAAACTTTCCTAGGTGTCGTGGGGTTTTGGGGAATGCACATTCCAAATTACAGTCTGATTGTAAACCCACTCTACCAAGTAACCCGTAAGAAGAATGATTTTGAATGGGGCCCTGAGCAACGACAAGCTTTTGAACAAATTAAGCAAGAAATAGTTCATGCAGTAGCCCTTGGGCCAGTCCGAACGGGACCAGATGTAAAGAATGTGCTCTACACCGCAGCTGGGGAGAATGGCCCCACCTGGAGCCTCTGGCAGAAAGAACCTGGGGAAACTCGAGGTTGACCCCTAGGGTTTTGGAGTCGGGGATACAGAGGATCTGAGGCCCGCTACACTCCAACCGAAAAGGAGATATTGGCGGCATATGAAGGAGTTCGATCTGCTTCGGAAGTGGTTGGTACTGAAGCACAGCTCCTCCTGGCACCCCGACTGCCAGTACTGGGCTGGATGTTCAAAGGAAGGGTCCCCTCTACACATCATGCAACCGATGCTACATGGAGCAAGTGGGTTGCACTGATTACTCAGCGGGCTTGAATAGGAAACCCCAGTCGTCCAGGAATCTTGGAAGTGATTATGGACTGGCCAGAAGGCAAATACTTTGGGATGTCATCAGAGGAGGAGGTGGTCCGTGCTGAAGAAGCTCCACTGTAC
Organism: Oxyura jamaicensis; assembly: GCF_011077185.1. Classification (NCBI taxonomy): domain Eukaryota; kingdom Metazoa; phylum Chordata; class Aves; order Anseriformes; family Anatidae; genus Oxyura; species Oxyura jamaicensis. Next base: position 3,173 of record NW_023311839.1, read on the forward strand.
AACAAGCTACCAGAAAATGAGAAGAGATATGCCCTATTCACTGATGGGTCCTGTCGCATTGTGGGAAAGCATCGGAGATGGAAAGCTGCTGTATGGAGTCCTACACGACGAGTTGCAGAAGCTGCTGAGGGAGAAGGTGAATCGAGTCAATTTGCAGAAGTGAAAGCCATCCAGCTGGCTTTAGATATTGCTGAACGAGAGAAGTGGCCAGTTCTCTACCTATACACTGATTCATGGATGGTAGCAAATGCCCTTTGGGGGTGGTTACAGCAATGGAAACAGAACAACTGGCAGCGCAGGGGCAAACCCATTTGGGCTGCTGCATTATGGCAAGATATTGCTGCCCGGGTAGAGAACCTGGTTGTAAAGGTACGCCATGTAGATGCTCATGTGCCCAAGAGTCGGGCTACTGAAGAATGTCAAAACAACCAGCAGGTGGATCAGGCTGCCAAGATTGAACTGGCTCAGGTGGACCTGGACTGGCAACATAAGTGTGAACTATTTATAGCCCGATGGGCCAAGGAGACCTCGGGCCATCAAGGCAGAGATGCAACATACAGATGGGCTCGTGATCGAGGGGTGGACCTGACCATGGACACTATAGCACAGGTTATTCATGATTGTGAAACATGTGCTGCAATCAAGCAAGCCAAACGGTCAAAGCCTCTTTGGTACGGGGGACGATGGCTGAAATATAAATATGGAGAGGCCTGGCAGATTGATTACATCACACTCCCTCAAACCCGCAATGGCAAGCGCCACGTACTTACAATGGTGGAAGCAACCACCGGATGGCTGGAAACATATCCTGTGCCCCATGCCACTGCCCGGAACACTATCCTGGGCCTTGAAAAGCAAGTACTATGGCGACATGGCACCCCAGAAAGAATTGAGTCAGACAATGGGACTCATTTCCGAAACAACCTTATAGATACTTGGGCCAAAGAACATGGTATTGAGCGGGTATATCACATCCCCTATCACACACCAGCCTCTGGTAAAGTTGAGCGATACAATGGACTGTTAAAGACTACACTGAAAGCAATGGGTGCTGGGACATTCAGAAATTGGGATGCACATTTGGCAAAGGCCACCTGGTTAGTCAATACTAGGGGATCTACCAACCGAGCTGGACCTGCCCAATCAAACCTGCTACGTACAGTAGAAGGGGATAAAGTTCCTGTAGTGCATGTAAGAAATATGCTAGGTAAAACAGTCTGGGCTACTCCTGCCTCAGGAAAAGGCAAACCCATTCATGGGATTGCTTTTGCTCAAGGACCTGGATGCACTTGGTGGGTAATGCAAAAGAATGGGGAGGTCCGGTGTGTACCTCAAGGGGATTTAATACTGGGTGAGAATAGCCCATGAGTTGAGTTGTATTATGTTAATTATTATTAACACTGTGTGTCGTCATTACCATAGATGAAAATAGTGATTAACTAGAATGTATTGGAAAAAGTGTAACCTGAGCATGACATAAATGGTATGGAATAAGGGGTGGATATATGTCCTGGTTTCAGTTAGGACAGTTATTTTTCCTCCTAGTAGCTGGTAGGGTGCTATGTTTTGGATTAGGATGAGAAGAGTGCTGATAACATGCTGATGTTTTAATTGCTGCAGAGCACTGCTTATACTAAGCCAAGGACTTTTCAGCTTCTCACTCTGTCCTGCCAGCGGGCAGGCTAGGGGTGCAGCAAGAGCTGGGAGGGGACAGACCCAGGACAGCTGACCCAAACTGGCCAAAGGGGTATTCCATACCATCTGACGTCATGCTGAACAATATATAGGGGTGGCTAGCCGGGGTGGGGGGGCCGGCTGCTCGGGGTTGGGCTGGGCATCGGTCAGCGGGTGGTGAGCAATTGCATTGTGCATCACTTGTTTGTACATATTATTATTATTATCATTATTATTTTCTATCTTAATAAACTGTCTTTATCTCAACTCACAGGCTTCACTTTCCCGTTTTTCTCACCCCCATCCCAGAGAGGGAGGGGGGAGGGTGAGCGAATGGCTGTGTGGTGTTTAGCTGCCAGCCGGGTTAAACCACAACAGCTCTTTTGGCGCCCAACGTGGGGCACGAAGGGTTGAGATAACGACAGATCTAATCAGAATGTTGATTGCTTTAATATCAAGTCTGCTGTGCCTGTATTCCAAATTGAGTTTTATAGCACATTACTTGCTGTATGTGATCCCTGTCGTGCTGTTTATCCTTTCCGGGCCTTGGTTTAAGATCGTTATGGTACTGTGCTGTGTAACAATAGCTTACGATATGATGAAGTATCTGGCCATGACTCTAACTTGGTATTTGTACTCAGCACTGTCGTCGACTCTGTACTTTGGAAACTATATCTCGGAAACTATTAACAATTACACCTACTGCCTTTTTTCATCAGGGAGCCAGTCTGTGAAGGGGACAGGGAAAGATATTTTTCCTTACTTGTTCACTCTCCCTTTCTCCTTCAGCACCCTCTTATCCCCCGAGCTAGTTACAATAGCTCTCCAAGATGTTGAATATCCTTGGGATACTCAGACCAGCATGTTCTTGTTGTTATGTCTCTTGAATGCGCTTCAGGTTTTGTTCAAGGTTAAACAACTACTTAGGGATCTCATGCAGAGATCTGTCCTGAGGCGGGATAATTGTGAGTGGCAGGGAGTGTGGGAGGATATGGGCAGGTGGCTAGAGCAGTGGGCACCTCCGATGTTTTGTAGATTCACCCCTGAACAACTGCAAAATCCTAAAAAACTGGTAGAATGCTTGCAAAAAGAGTGTCATGACTCTGGCAGTTCCAAAGTGACCTAACTCACTGTAGCATGTTGGGGCCTGGCCTATGCCTATCGAGCTGCAATTGATGCTACTATGAATCGAGTGACACCCTGCAGCCGCCCCAGCTCCTGCTCCTGAAGCCGCCCCAGCTCCTGCTCCTGCAGCCTCCCCAGCTCCTGCAGCCCCTGCCCCTGTAGCTGTTCCAGCTCCAGCCCCTACAGCCGCCCCAGCTCCAGCCCCTACAGCCGCTCCAGCTCCAGCCCCTGCAGCCGCTCCAGCTCCTGCTCCTGTAGCCGCTCCAGCCCCTGCAGCCGCTCCAGCTCCTGCAGCCGCTCCAGCTCCGGCTCCTGCAGCCGCTCCAGCTCCTGCTCCTGTAGCTGTTCCAGCTCCAGCTCCTGCAGCCGCTCCAGCTCCAGCCCCTGCAGCCGCTCCAGCTCCAGCTCCTGCAGCCGCTCCAGCTCCTGTGGCTGGGCCAGAGAAATGAGCCATAGCAGTGCAAGTTGCCCCTGCAGAGGGTGTTCCCACCCCTGTGGCAGACCCTGTGGCTGAGCCAGAGAGAAGAGCTGTAGCAGTACAAGTTGCCCCTGTAGACAAGGTGAAAAAATGGTATAGAGACTCAGGTCGTTTAGAACGCAGAGAGTCTTCTGCTAGGTGTAGGTATGGAGAAGACGAGGCTGGGCCATCAGAGGTGCAGGAGGATGAAGATGGGGATGTTGAAAAATCAACAGTAGTTACCCGAAACCTATACCAGCGTGAGCTATGAGATGTGCGAAAAGATTTTGGTCGCTGCATAGGTGAGCAGCTTGTCACCTGGCTGCTCCGGTGCTGGGATACCGGAGCCAATTGTGTGGAATTAGAGGGCAAGGAAGCCAGGCAGCTGGGATCCCTTGCTAGAGATGCAGGCATTGATGAAGCAATTGGAGATGGAGCACGATCTCACAGCCTCTGGAGGCGTCCCCTGTACGCTGTAAGGGAAAGGTTTCCCTACAAGGAAGAACTTGTATGTCTGCCAGGCAAGTGGACCACTATGGAGAAGGGAATCCAGTACCTGAGGGAATTAGCCATACGGGAGGTGATTTATGAGGACCCAGACAATGGACAAGTACCCACAGATCCAGATGAAGTCAGGTGTACACGACCCATGTGGCGGAAGTTTGTACGGAGTGCACCATCATCATATGCCAGCTCATTGGCAATAATGGCCTGGAAAGAGGATGAGGAACCCACAGTAGGTGATGTGGCTAAACAACTCGGGCAGTACGAAGAAAGCCTCTCCTCTTCCCTACAGGCCTGCGTCTCGGCTGTGGAGAAACTTTCTGAAAGCGTCCATCAACTAAAAGAGAATACTTTGGAGAAACTTTCTGAAAAGGTCCACCACCTTGAAGAGAGATTATTTTCCTCCCCACCTGAACGAACCAGGGTTCACCAACTAAAAGAGAATACTTTGGAGAAACTCTCTGAAGAGGTCCAGCAACTTAAAGAGGGTTTATTTTCCTCCCCTCCTGTACAAACCAATGTCTCGGCTATTAGGGGTAAGCGCTCATCCGTGCAAGGAAGACGATATGGTGGATACACACCTCGTGCCATTCTGTGGTTTTATCTACGTGACCATGGAGAAGACATGAGAAAATGGGATGGAAAATCCACCGCGACCCTAGAGGCACGGGTACATGAGTTGCAAAGGAAAACAATTGGGAAAAAGGGGGTCTCTGAAAAGTTTGCTGCTCCAACTTCCAGCAGGCAGTCCTTTAAACACAGGAATGAAGATTCTGACGAGGATTAGAGGGGCCCTGCCTCCAGCCAGGGGGAGGAAAGGGACAATCGAGTTTATTGGACTGTGTGGATTCGATGGCCTGGCACATCAGACGCACAGAAGTATAAGGCTTTAGTAGACACCGGTGCACAATGGACTCTAATGCCATCAAGCTATACAGGGCCAGAGCCCATCAGTATTTATGGAGTGACGGGAGGATCCCAGCAATTAACTGTATTGGAAGCTGAAGTGAGTCTAACTGGGAATGAATGGCAAAAACACCGTATTGTGACTGGCCCAGATGCTCCATGCATCCTTGGCATAGACTATCTCAAGAGAGGATTTTTCAAGGACCCAAAAGGGTTCCGGTGGGCTTTTGGCATAGCTGCCTTAGAGACAGAGGGCATTGAACAATTGTCTACCTTGCCCGGTCTCTCAGAGGACCCTTTTGTTGTGGGGTTGCTGAGGGTCGAAGAACAGCAAGTGCCAATTGCTACTACAACTGTGCACCGGCGGCAATATCGCACCGACCGAGACTCCCTGATTCCCATCCATGAGCTAATTCGTCAACTGGAGAGCCAAGGAGTGATCAGCAAGACTCATTCACCTTTTAATAGTCCCATATGGCCAGTGCGAAAGTCTAATGGGGAGTGGAGGCTAACTGTGGACTATCGTGGCCTGAATGAGGTCACACCACCACTGAGTGCTGCAGTGCCGGACATGCTAGAACTCCAGTACAAACTGGAATCAAAGGCAGCCAAGTGGTACGCCACAATTGATATTGCTAATGCATTTTTCTCCATCCCTCTAGCAGCAGAGTGCAGGCCACAGTTTGCTTTTACTTGGAGGGGAGTCCAATATACTTGGAATCGGCTGCCCCAGGGGTGGAAACATAGCCCTACAATTTGCCATGGACTGATCCCGTCTGCACTGGAGCAAGGGGAAGCTCCTGAACACCTGCAGTACATCGATGACATCATTGTGTGGGGTGACACAGCAGAGGAAGTTTTTGAGAAAGGGAAGAAAATAATCCAAATCCTTCTGAAGGCCGGTTTTGCCATAAAACAAAATAAAGTTAAAGGACCTGCACGAGAGATCCAGTTTTTAGGAATAAAATGGCAAGATGGACGTCGTCAAATCCCAATGGATGTGATCAACAAAATAACAGCTATGTCTCCACCAACTAGCAAAAAGGAAACACAAACTTTCCTAGGTGTCGTGGGGTTTTGGGGAATGCACATTCCAAATTACAGTCTGATTGTAAACCCACTCTACCAAGTAACCCGTAAGAAGAATGATTTTGAATGGGGCCCTGAGCAACGACAAGCTTTTGAACAAATTAAGCAAGAAATAGTTCATGCAGTAGCCCTTGGGCCAGTCCGAACGGGACCAGATGTAAAGAATGTGCTCTACACCGCAGCTGGGGAGAATGGCCCCACCTGGAGCCTCTGGCAGAAAGAACCTGGGGAAACTCGAGGTTGACCCCTAGGGTTTTGGAGTCGGGGATACAGAGGATCTGAGGCCCGCTACACTCCAACCGAAAAGGAGATATTGGCGGCATATGAAGGAGTTCGATCTGCTTCGGAAGTGGTTGGTACTGAAGCACAGCTCCTCCTGGCACCCCGACTGCCAGTACTGGGCTGGATGTTCAAAGGAAGGGTCCCCTCTACACATCATGCAACCGATGCTACATGGAGCAAGTGGGTTGCACTGATTACTCAGCGGGCTTGAATAGGAAACCCCAGTCGTCCAGGAATCTTGGAAGTGATTATGGACTGGCCAGAAGGCAAATACTTTGGGATGTCATCAGAGGAGGAGGTGGTCCGTGCTGAAGAAGCTCCACTGTACAACAAGCTACCAGAAAATGAGAAGAGATATGCCCTATTCACTGATGGGTCCTGTCGCATTGTGGGAAAGCATCGGAGATGGAAAGCTGCTGTATGGAGTCCTACACGACGAGTTGCAGAAGCTGCTGAGGGAGAAGGTGAATCGAGTCAATTTGCAGAAGTGAAAGCCATCCAGCTGGCTTTAGATATTGCTGAACGAGA
>NW_023311840.1:0-6608 GCF_011077185.1 Oxyura jamaicensis
GGGGACCAGACCTGGGGACCAGACCTGGGGACCAGACCTGGGGACCAGACCTGGGGACCATTATTCTTTGCAATCGCTTTCCTGTGCCTGTAGCGACCTGCTAGCTTTTCTGTCCCTTTTTCTGATGTCCTCTCCACTGTCACGTACGTTAAACCACAGGGTGGCACGGCCTAAGTACCCACTCTGTCACCCTCCTTGCACAGAAGAGTGCTTTCCCCTGACCGATCAGACACTGGTTTGTTCAGGTGCGGAGGAAGATCTACGCTCTTTATGTTGGTGATCTCTTCAGAACACGTCTCCACAGCCCAGACGCAGGCCTGTAGGGAAGAGGACACACTTTGTTCGTACTGCTTTTGACTTGCGTTTTGTGGAAAGGGGATTTCTTTTATCAATAGCACATTCTCACCATTTCCACTTAGTGGAAGTGACCATCGTGCCACCAATATCTACCCAAATCTCTTTCTACTTACCTCACGGCAAAATTTGAATTCAAGTTAGGGCACCTTTTCCACACAGCCTGTTGCTCAATCTTAACAAATACTTAAGGACATTCAAAGTCAGGCTTACCTGTATGCCCCAGAGCTTCTGAGGTTGTTGGTTGTTTTCTTTAGGGCTGGGAAGGGAGCTTAGCATCCATGTAAGTAACTTGACTGAAAACAGACGAGGTGAAGGAAGTACTCAAACTCCTCAACATTAAACAACCGTAGAGCCCAGGAACACTTACATGCTGGCTTCTGAACTTGAGTCACTTCCAAACCGCTTTGCAGCAAAGTAGTACCACCAGGGTTCTCCCGTACTGAGAAGGCACCACCAACATAACTAGCTCATAGAGTCTCTAAAACTATTGCACAGAGATGGGAGAAAACACAAAGAAAAAGCAGCCTCCTGGGGAACACTGAGCCCATTTCACCACAAGAGAAAAGCACCCTAGACAACCCAAGCCTCAAACTCCCCAGGGGAGGCAGTTTCCCCCCAGCTCCTCATGCTTCCTATATAGCAAAGGTCAAATGAGCCACACCTGGCAGATTGCACTTAACAAGGGTGGAGCCAAGAGACCTTGTGGAATAGGCTCATCTACCTGGCTTCAATGTTTTAAGGTTGATTGCTCCTTATCACTGGTAGAAATAACCTGACAAGGGGCTTAGTGGTTAGAGTTGACCTAATGAATTAACTACAAAAGCTGCACAAGGGTCATATTGCTGTCAGTCATTCCGTGAGGAAAATTAGTAGAGAGCCTGGTAAAAAATAATAACACTAATAATAAAAGAAATAAATAAAAGAAAAAGTAAAATGACCTTCCAGACAAAATTGCCATCTTAGATTTTCATCTCTCTAGTCATGACAGATAAAGAATGGAGCAATCAGAATTCCTTTTCTTGACATGAATGTTATTTAAATGTGCTTTTCTGAGATCTCTTCTTCATGCAGGACTTTTCAAAATCTAGCCCCATGACCTCTGACTACAGCACTTATAGAATCATAGAATCATAGAATATCCTGAGTTGGAAGGGACCCATAAGGATCATCAGGTCCAACTCCTGGCACCGCACAGGTCTACCCCAAATTGTAGACCATGGGACTAAGGGCACAGTCCAATCGCTTCTTAAATTCAGAGTGGCTTGGTGCAGTGACTACTTCCCTGGGGAGCCTGCTCCAGTGTGCGACCACCCTCTCGGTGAAGAACCTCTTCCTGATATCCAGCCAAAACCTCCCCTGCCTCAGCTTAACACCATTCCCGCAGGCCCTGTCACTGGTGATTACGGAGAATAGGTCAGCGCCTGCCTCTCCACTCCCCCTTGCGAGGAACTTGTAGACTGTGATGAAGTCTCCCCTCGGCCTCCTCTTCTCCAGGCTGAACAGGCCCAGCGACCTCAGCCGCTCCTCATATGTCTTCCCCTCTAGGCCCTTCACCATCTTTGTTGCCCTCCTCTGGACACTCTCCAACAGCTTCAGGTCCTTTTTGGACTGTGGTGCCCAGAACTGCACGCAGGACTCAAGGAGAGGCCGCACCAGTGCAGAGTAGAGCAGGACAATCACTTCCCTCGACCGACTAGCAATGCCGTGCCTGATGCACCCCAGGATACGGTTGGCCCTCCTGGCTGCCCTGCCAGGGCACACTGCTGGCTCCTATTCAACTTGCTGTCAACCACAACCCCCAGATCCCTCTCTGCGGGGCTGCTCTCCAGCATCTCGTCGCCCAGTCTGTGCGTATAGCCAGGGTTGCCCCGTCCCAGGTGCAGGACCCGGCACTTGCTTTTGTTAAACTTCATGCGGCTGGTGATCGCCCAGCTCTCCAATCTCTTCAGATCTCTCTGCAAGGCCTTTCCACCCTCCGCCGAGTCTACAACTCCTCCAAGTTTGGTGTCGTCAGCAAATTTGCTCAGAACACCTTCTAGTCCTACATCCAAATAGTTTATAAAAGCATTGAAGAGCACTGGCCCTAAAACGGAGCCTTGAGGGACCCCACTAGTGACCATCCGCCAGCGTATGTGGCCCCATTTACTACAACCCTTTGAGCCCTGCCCGTCAGCCAATTGCTCACCCATCGTGTGATGTTTTTGTTTAGCTGTATGCTGGACATTTTGTCCAGTAGGATCCCATGGGAAACCGTGTCAAAAGCTTTGCTGAAGTCCCAAAAGATCACATCAGCTGGTTTCCCTTGATCGACTAGATGGGTGATTTGTTAGGCAGGACCTACCCCTGACGAACCCATGCTGGCTGCACTGTCCCCCACGTGCGCTTCAATAACTTCAAGGATCATCTTCTCCATAATTTTACCGGGCACTGACGTGAGACTGACAGGCCTGTAATTGCTAGGGTCTTCTTTCTTGCCCTTCTTGAAAACTGGCACAACATTTGCCAGCTTCCAGTCTACTGGGACCTCTCCAGATTCCCAAGATTGTTGAAAACTAATTGAGAGAGGTCCCGTGATGACGTCAGGCAGCTCCTTAAGCACCCTGGGGTGAATCCCATCCGCACCCATGGACTTGTATGGATTCAGGTGGAGCCGCAAATCCCGCACACGTTGAGGGTCGGTTGGGAGCTTATCATTGCCACCGTCATGGTCCTCCAGCTCAGGGCACCCTGGGTGTATTTACTTTGGTTGCATATAAACTATCACGTATAATTGCCAGGATCCAGATCCTCACTCACTATTCAGGTCAAGGACTGGGCTGAAAGTTTTGGCTTTAATTTGGTTACATGCCTACATTGCTGTTTTCTGGCAGGTCACGGGAAGAAGGTGGGCTGGCTTGGGGCAGCTTATGTACACGTGGCTTTTAGGCTGCAGCCAAAGTGTTCCCCTAGATCTGGAAGTTTGAAGGTGGTTGGAAAAGCCATCTGAGGGGTTAGAAAGCTGCCTGGCAGAGAAGGACCTGGGAGTATTGGCGGATAGTCGGCTGAAGATGAGCCAGCAGCGTGCTCAGGTGGCCAAGAAGGCCAAGAGCATCCTGGCTTGTATAAGAAACAGCATGACCAGCAGGGCTAGGGAAGTGATTGTCCCCCTGTACTTGGCTCTGGTGAGGCCGCACCTCGAGTACTGCGCTCAGTTTTGGGCCCCTCACTACAAGAAGGATATCGAGGGGCTCCAGCGAGTCCAGAGAAGGGCAACGAAACCGGTGAGGGATCTGGAGAACAAGTCTTACGAGGAGCGGCTGAGGGAGCTGGGATTGTTCAGTCTGGAGAAGAGGAGGCTCAGGGGCGACCTGAGCACACTCTACAGGTACCTTAAAGGAGGCTGCAGCGAGGTGGGGGTTGGTCTATTCTCCCAGGTGCCCGGACGAGGGGGAATGGGCTAAAGTTGCGCCAGGGGAGGTTTAGGTTGGACATGAGGAAGAACTTCTTCACCAAAAGGGGTGGCAGGCATTGGAACGGGCTGCCCAGGGAAGCGGTCGAGTCACCATCCCTGGAGGTCTTTAAAAGACGTTGAGATGTAGAGCTTAGGGATATGCCTTAGTGGACGACTTGGTAGTGTTAGGTCAGAGGTTGGACTAGGTGATCTTGGAGGTCTCTTCCAACCTAGGTGATTCTGTGTTGCAGTCTCCAAGCTCAGATACAACCACCTAGTAGTCTGGCGCCACTGATTTTTGTGTTCCTTGCACTAGCTGTTCCTTCACCTCCTCTTCGGAGGCAAGGACATGTGTCTCTTTCACGCTCCTTCATTAGTAACCAAAGCAGGATAGATTAAAGCCCCTTGCTTCAAGTCAGTAAGATGCCTGCCTTTGGTTTCTGTGAAAATTCAGGCCCTAACAACTGAAGTTTCTTCTGGTTGGTGTTTCTTCTGTCTGGGATAATTTCATTTCCCTTTTGAAGACTTACAAGGATGTAGTAACAAAAGCAAAGGCATAAAACCACCTGAGGCATAGGCTGCTTTGGAGCCTGCAGCACACCATAGGTATGATATTATCATTTCAGACAACTATGGTCTACATAACGTGAAGTGCTCCAGCACGCTCACATTCTGCCAAAGGCCAGAAAATGAGACCTTCCTTTGAAGACCGTAGGGAAAAGAAAACCAACAGCGACAAAAATTAAGAGAAGGAACTTTTCCTTCACCTAAATTTTATTATTTTGCAACTCCCTCAGGGGTCCACAAAAAATTATTCTCCCCCCCCCCCCGCTTCCCCCCCCCACCCAGGAAAAAAGGACATTTTGGCATAGAGGTATAATGTCAGTTCACACCAGAAGACATTCTTCTCCCTGAAGTACAGTTAAGCCCCACAAAGTGCCAAAAACCCTGCCACAAAGTAATGCATTTACAAGTTAGTTTTACATCTTGGCATTATTTACTTGCCCGGTCTTGCATTCAGGGCTTGATCTGTCTGGTGGGGGGGGGGGTTGGGGTGGGGTGTGACGGGACGAGTAATGCCATGCAAGGTTGCTTGGTTGTATGACTGACTAAATGGCTTTAAAATTTTGAACTGTTTGTATAGAAGCAAGTACACTATCCCCAAGGGAAACGTAGAAACTACCTGTTGCTTCTCGGGTTTAAGGTTTTCCCTCAAAAGGTGTAAGCATCTGTTAAGGCGTGAGAAAAGGTGTAATCAGCTGTTTGAGTGCAACTCTGATGTATACATGACCGTTTTCCTCTCCAGTTTCCAACTGGGAGTGCAACATTTTTCATCATGCTCTTAGATCAGGATTCTGATTCTAACACCGGTTCCTAGCGCACATTTCCAGAGAAGAGAGAAGCAAACCAGCCCTGTCTGCTTTGCGTCAGATGGAGATAGCAAACAAGTGTGAATGAAGAAAACAAACCCGTAGGAAGGTCTGCAGATAATTGTCATTGTCCAAAAGCTTTAAGTTGGGAGAATCCGTGGAAGTTAATTAATGGAAACTCAGGTTGCATCGCTGAATTTGAAGTAGTTCAGATAGACTTGCATCGTTGCAGAGCCTCAGTCACCGTTTAAGTTGGCACTGCCTCTACCTTCACAAGAATGAAAGACAAAAGCATATCTTTCTCCCTTGTCCGCTACTGGCGGACTTGGGAAAAAAAAAAAAAAAAAGCTGTTAATATTAACAAGTAATGTTTTCTTAGGACATTTCTCCAAATATGTAATATTTAGGAGTAACCAGACTACAAATGAAAGGGAAGATGGAACAGTAGAAGGTACTTGCGTGGCCTTACTTTACACGGCAATTGACAACAACCACAGTCTGCAATGCTTTAGAAGTGCCTTACACCATTCCCCCCGAGACAGAAAAAGGGGATTCCCACGTTATTTCAGGGGAGTGCAATCCCTCTCAACATAGGACAGTCTGAGGTACGCTACTGAGTACTGGAAATCGGAAGACTAGGCAGCACCAAACTCAACTGAAAAGGGAGGGTGAGTCTCTTTGGATCTTCACGTAACAGAAGGGAATCTCAGATTTTAGCCCGAAGCAACTGTTTTTAGAGACAGGCTGGGAAGTGATTCTTTTTAACCCAGGGTCCATTTCAGCATCTTCAAAGCTAAAGAAATGGTTGGCTGCTCTGTTGAATTGTGTTCCAGGCAGAAAAACTCACGTTCCTAGTAACATAAAGAGCTTAATGTCTTGCTTCGGTCCTACAGATGACTTTTGCATTCAAATGTATCCCCTCCAAGATGAACAGCTACTTTTACTTTGTGGGGCTCATGTTCTGCATAAAAGATTGGTAGCTTCAAACTTCGTCATGTCTCCTCTCAATGAAGGGAGGAGGATGTATAGAAAGGCAGGAGGACTTCCAAAGCAACATTGCATTGCCACAAAACTACTTGAACATATTCCTGTCAGTGCAAATACTCCTTAGCAAACCACCACCACAGATAAGACATTAGGGCGGAAGTGTGTGGAGCGCACGGTTTCAGACTTTGCTGCATACATCCAACTTTAGGAGCCAGTCAAGCTGAGATGAGAGCTTGAGATGCCAAGTGTGCCTTAAGATATGCTGAGCAGCATAGAACTTGGTCGCCATGAGACGCCTTGCATGGAGATGATGTTGCCAGCGGCAAGGTGACTTTTGAAGCGGCCTGACCTGGCAAGCTCGACCAAAGTATTCCCCGTGTCCTGTACTAAGTCCCACTGCCTTGATTGGGGGACCAGACCTGGGGACCAGACCTGGGGACCAGACCTGGGGACCAGACCTGGGG
>NW_023311841.1:0-5312 GCF_011077185.1 Oxyura jamaicensis
CCTCACTTTCTTATTATTTCTTTTTGCCTTGGAATAGGTTCTAGTAGACCAGGTATCCTTAAAGGAGTAGACACTCTCTTACTGCATACTCTTACATATAAAAGAAACCGGCTTATGTAACCTTCGATACAAGTGTGAAATGTGTTTATTTGATTCGTGTCAGTATGGAACAATGCTAGGGCCGCATGATGAAATATAAGCTCCTATTTAAGAAAAACAGAGTGATTAGTGTACATAGTTCTTGTATCATGCAAAGGAATGATCCAGCAATTTGTGTAAATAGAGGGTTTGAAGGGCGAACATTGAGACTCTAGTCTGGGAGATAAGAGGACCAAGGAGTTTTTTTTAGGAAACTGCAGACTTTTGCATGGGACGCTGCTCAAGCCTCTGATAACCAGCAAAGAGATCCACCAAATAAGGAGAAAGGGGGAGTTGAAGGACCACCGAAGGACAAAGCCTGGGAGGAAGACTACGAGCCTTCAGCACAAGAGACCCCCAGAAAGACCACCAGAGACTGCTACGCATGCGTCCAGAGAGGGTTTGGATTCCAGGAACTAATTATAATAACCCCGCCTTTTCTAGGAATAGTGATGAATATGTATTAGTCTAGGAGCATAAAAATCAGACACCTGATGTAACAGGTGTGCGTCCTGGTAGAGCAGAGACTCCTGGTGCACCCAGCGCTGTTTGCTTGCCTCTATTCGCTTAATAAATCACAAAAATCCTATTTGGGACTTAATCATTTATCACAATTGGGGGCTCGTCCGGGAGGGTCTTGGTTCCTGAATTCTGACTGGATCTAGGAGGGGCGCCCCACCATTTGGTGGCTCCTGTTCGAGTCAGGTCGGGACTAACACCATCCTGAACCTGAATAAAGGCAAGCAAAGAATTTGATTTTTTTTTATGAGCTCCCTTGCCAGCTGCAGCATTGTATTTTGCCCGTAATTCTGCGCGCGAAGATCCGAACGAAGACGACGGAGTCGTGAGTATTTGAAGTGTGTACCGTTTGGTTGGGTGGGATTCGGTTGCCTGTGTGTGTAAGAGTGTGACTGAGATGGAACCTAGTTCCGAAGCGAGTGTGGAGGTCTTCTAACCGCGGTTCCAATCTCCCGCGAGGGACTTGGCCGGTGAAGGACCGAAGTGATTCCTATAGGATTCGTGGGTGGGTGATAGGTCCTAAACCCCCTGCAAGACACTCTTACCGGGTAGCCAAGGGCTGTAGGAATTGCCACAGTAAAATTCCTAGATGGGTCAGACAAAATTGAAGACCTGGAACCAGAGAAAAGGGAGCAAATTAAAAATGGTTCAGTACTATGTGATAGAATGGCCAAATCAGGATATCCAATATTAATAAGGACCTAGAACCTGTGGAGTCAGGACCTTTGAGTCCATCACGGTCAGCTCAGGCTTGTGAGCTGTATGCTCTATGTAGAGCCCTGGAACTATTAAAGGGGAAAAGTGGGGCTATATTTACAGCACATTGAACTGAATGAACTCCCCATACCTGAATCAGTACCAGAAAGCAGTGTTGTACAACAAAAACTGGAAGTTTCTCCAAAGATGTTGCCACTAAATTAATAATATTAATTAATAAAATATAATTGATTGAAAAGTACTCATCTACTGCCATGAAATACTGTTACTATTACACTTTATGTTCTGGTTTGGAGACAAAAAGGAATATAGTTAAGGCATGAGCATGTGATTTTCTGTTTCCTTAAGGTGGTGAGCTTTAATTCTATTCATGCTAAGTCTCAGTGAGACATAAGACATACCAGCATCCTTGTGGACCCACTCATTTTAATGCTGTAAAATCGTGGGTCAGATGATTCAAAGCCTTAATGTAATGTACTCAAGTAGGGGAAAGGTGAATTGGTATCATTTATTTTAAAAAGTCATATGGTGGATTTGGATTTGTTTGTTTGTTTCTAAGTTTGTACTAATATAAAAATCACAAGCACGCTTGTTGAAAAGTGAAAGCTATTTTTCTGTAAGTGCATTTACTCTATTTTTGAACAAACAGAAGTATCAAATACTTGTTTAAATATTAAGTTGGTGTTTTGAGCCTGCAAAATTGAATATTGGCTTTTAAACTCTGCTTTCATAAGTACCATTTATTATATCATTATATTTCTGATGTTTGCATAATCATAGAAGGACCTCAAAACTTGAATACACAGACTGAAATAAAAGCGGAGAACCTTAAATATGTCAGTGTGCTATATAGTGGCCTTTGAGGACTGTCATGATAGCCCTTTGACATTACATTACAAAGTTAATGTTTTAGTCCTAAACTTTCAGGACCCCTTAGTACAGAAGAAAGCTTTATACAATTACTGATGTGAATTTCTCTAAAAACGTATATTTTTGTGTCCAGTTGTATTATTTAAGTGTTCCTTTGTATCAATTTATGTATGCTTCTGTTGTGGTTTAACCCAGCCGGCAGCTAAACACCACAGAGCCGTTCACTCATCCTCCCCCCTCTATGGGATAGGGGAGAGAAACGAGAAAAACTGAAGTCTGTGGGTTGAGATAGAGACAGTTTATTGGGACAGAAAATAATAATAATGATGTGTATGGAGCGGGTGGTGCACGGTGCACTTGCTTGCTATCCACTGACCGATGCCCAGCCTGTCCCCAGGTGGCTGGCCCCCCCACCCCGTCTAGCCACCCCTATGCATGACATCAGATGGTATGGAATACCCCTTTGGCCAGTTTGGGTCTGCTGTCCTGGGTCTGTCCCCTCCCAGCTCTTGCTGCACCCAGCTCCTGCTGCACCCTCAGCCTGCCCGCTGGCAGGACAGAGTGAGGAGCTGAAAAGTCCTTGGCTTAGTGTAAGCACTGCTCTGCAGCAATTAAAACATCAGTGTGTTATCAACATTAGTCTCATTCTAAATTCAAAACATAGCACTCTACCAGCTACTGGGAGGAAAATTAATTCTATCCTAACTAAACCAGGACAGCTTCTAAAACAAAGAAGGAAGAGTAGGGGCGTGAAACCTAGGAAAAGATAGATAAAGTATGCTATGTTTTTTATTTTTTTTTAATCGATGGACGGAAGGTCCTTGCATCTGTCCGTGCAGGAGAAAAAGCAACAAACAGATCTAGAAGACAGATCTGGGAGAAACTCAGTTAAAGGAAGAGCACAAGTCATGGAAAAATAAATAAATAAATAAAAATAAAAAAATTACAGCACCAATTACTGGGAAGGGCCCTACACTCTGATAACTTGGGGGCCGTGGTTGTGCTTGTGTTTTAACAGAAGCCGGTCCTAGATGGATGTCAGCACCATGGGTCTGTCCGGCCGTCTCATCATCTGCCTTAACATGATCACAGCACCCTCCTCTGCGGTTTGGACTCCAGCTCAAACAAAAAACAACGTCTGGGAGTGTCCGGCTGGCATATGCAGGACCCACAAACAAGGGCTCCGGGAGCTGGAGGGGCAGCCAGATCCCCCCCTGCCTGGGCAGCACTCAGTACCTGCCTTTCCCAGGGATGTGGTTACCAAGTTTGTTAAAGATAGAATTAGTATGCCTGGTAGTTTTTCTCTGTGTTTTAGTTTGTGTTAATCGTGCTTTCCTAATTTGTGTTAATTATGCTTTTTTATGTTAAAGAAGGGGGAGATGTGGGAGTGTGGCCATGGGGGTCGACAAGCCCCATGGTTGGTGATATCATCAGGAATGTAAAGAGTTTGGAGGAGGGAACAGAGAGGGGTGATTCAAATGCCTTGCTGTTTTGGGTTGCTTGTTCTCCGGAACGGTGGTAAAAATGTTATTAGAATACTTAATACCTAGATATGGAATAGTCCAGTCCATTGATTCTGATCAGGGCACACACTTTACTTCTAAAATAATAAAATTATTATGTCAATAATTAGGCTTTCAGTGGGAATACCATACTCCGTGGCACCCACAAAGCTTGGGGAAAGTAGAAAGAATGAATCAAACAATAAAACAACAATTGGCTAAGTTACTGATCGAGACAAATGCCCTGGACGAAATGCTTACTATTGGCACTTTTAAATATTAGAACTAAACTACACACTGAGACTGGATTATCACCATGTGAAATGTTATATGGCATGCCTTATTCTCAAGGGATGCCCTTAGGGAACAATGTAGTTGGGGATCGTAGTATCCAGAAATATATAATTACCACTGGTAGAAGATTAAAAGAGCTAAGAGAAACTGGGATGATGACTCAGACACCATCTTTAGGATTTGCAATTCACCAGTTAAAACCAGGAGATAGGGTTCTAATAAAAACATGGCAAGAAGAAAACTTATCTCCCCTCTGGGAAGGACCTTTTCTTGTATTATTAAAAAGAAAACAACCGATATTTATTAACTGTTATCTATTAGTTGTTATCTGTTAACAAGGAAACAGCTGTGAGAACTGCTGAAAAAGGATGGACACGTGTCGTGAGTAAAAGGACCAGTGGAAGAGTGGAAAGTAACATTGGAACCAGGAGAAACTAACAGATGGATGAGAGATGGTTAAGAAAGATGGTTTGTTTCTTGTGATTGTCCCCCAGCGTAGAAGTTCTTAATCAAATAACCCTGCTGGAATAAACATTTCTACATGATAAATCTGACATACTCTGACCGATTAGCTTGATTGACCTGACTTGGTTCCCACCACTACCTCACTTTCTTATTATTTCTTTTTGCCTTGGAATAGGTTCTAGTAGACCAGGTATCCTTAAAGGAGTAGACACTCTCTTACTGCATACTCTTACATATAAAAGAAACCGGCTTATGTAACCTTCGATACAAGTGTGAAATGTGTTTATTTGATTCGTGTCAGTATGGAACAATGCTAGGGCCGCATGATGAAATATAAGCTCCTATTTAAGAAAAACAGAGTGATTAGTGTACATAGTTCTTGTATCATGCAAAGGAATGATCCAGCAATTTGTGTAAATAGAGGGTTTGAAGGGCGAACATTGAGACTCTAGTCTGGGAGATAAGAGGACCAAGGAGTTTTTTTTAGGAAACTGCAGACTTTTGCATGGGACGCTGCTCAAGCCTCTGATAACCAGCAAAGAGATCCACCAAATAAGGAGAAAGGGGGAGTTGAAGGACCACCGAAGGACAAAGCCTGGGAGGAAGACTACGAGCCTTCAGCACAAGAGACCCCCAGAAAGACCACCAGAGACTGCTACGCATGCGTCCAGAGAGGGTTTGGATTCCAGGAACTAATTATAATAACCCCGCCTTTTCTAGGAATAGTGATGAATATGTATTAGTCTAGGAGCATAAAAATCAGACACCTGATGTAACAGGTGTGCGTCCTGGTAGAGCAGAGACTCC
>NW_023311842.1:0-6151 GCF_011077185.1 Oxyura jamaicensis
TGTCCTGGTTTCAGTTAGGACAGTTATTTTTCCTCCTAGTAGCTGGTAGGGTGCTATGTTTTGGATTAGGATGAGAAGAGTGCTGATAACATGCTGATGTTTTAATTGCTGCAGAGCACTGCTTATACTAAGCCAAGGACTTTTCAGCTCCTCGCTCTGTCCTGCCAGCGGGCAGGCTGGGGGTGCAGCAAAAGCTGGGAGGGGACAAACCCAGGACAGCTGACCCAAACTGGCCAAAGGGGTATTCCATACCATCTGACGTCATGCTGAACAATATCTAGGGGTGGCTAGCCGGGCTGGAGGGGCCGGCTGCTCGGGGTTGGACTGGGCATCGGTCAGCGGGTGGTGAGCAATTGCATTGTGCATCACTTGTTTGTACATATTATTATTATTATCATTATTATTTTCTATCTTAATAAACTGTCTTTATCTCAACTCACAGGCTTCACTTTCCCGTTTCTCTCCCCCATCCCAGAGAGGGAGGGGGGAGGGTGAGCGAACGGCTGTGTGGTGTTTAGCTGCCAGCCGGGTTAAACCACAACAGCTCTTTTGGCGCCCAACGTGGGGCACGAAGGGTTGAGATAACGACAGATCTAATCAGAATGTTGATTGCTTTAATATCAAGTCTGCTGTGGCTGTATTCCAAACTGAATTTTATAGCACGTTACTTGCTGTATGTGATCCCTGTCGTGCTGTTTATCCTTTCCGGGCCCTGGTTTAAGATCGTTATGGTACTGTGCTGTGTAGCAATAGCTTACGATACGATGAAATATCTGGCCATGACTCTAACTTGGTATTTGTACGCAGCACTGTCGTCGATTCTGTACTTTGGAAACTATATCTCGGAAACTATTAACAATTACACCTACTGCCTTTTTCCATCAGGGAGTCAGTCTGTGAAGGGGACAGGGAAAGATATTTTTCCTTACTTGTTCACTCTCCCTTTCTCCTTCAGCACCCTCTTATCCCCCGAGCTAGTTACAATAGCTCTCCAAGATGTTGAATATCCTTGGGATACTCAGACCAGCATGTTCTTGTTGTTATGTCTCTTGAATGCGCTTCAGGTTTTGTTCAAGGTTAAACAACTACTTAGGGATCTCATGCAGAGATCTGTCCTGAGGCGGGATAATTGTGAGTGGCAGGGAGTGTGGGAGGATATGGGCAGGTGGCTAGAGCAGTGGGCACCTCCGATGTTTTGTAGATTCACCCCTGAACAACTGCAAAATCCTAAAAAACTGGTAGAATGCTTGCAAAAAGAGTGTCATGACTCTGGCAGTTCCAAAGTGACACAACTCACTGTAGCATGTTGGGGCCTGGCCTATGCCTATCGAGCTGCAATTGATGCTACTATGAACCGAGTGACAGACCCTGCAGCCGCCCCAGCTCCAGCTCCTGCTCCTGCAGCCGCTCCAGCTCCTGCTCCTGCAGCCGCTCCAGCTCCAGCTCCTGCTCCTGCAGCCGCTCCTGCAGCCACCCCAGCTCCTACTCCTGCAGCCACTCCTGCAGCCACCCCAGTTCCTGCTCCTGCAGCCGCTCCTGCAGCCACCCCAGCTCCTGCTCCTGCAGCCGCTCCAGCTCCTGCCCCAGCTCCTGCTCCTGCAACTGCTCCTGCAGCCACCCCAGCTCCTGCTCCTGCAGCCGCCCCTGCAGCCACCCCAGCTCCTGCTCCTGCAGCCGCCCCTGCAGCCACTCCAGCTCCTGCTCCTGCAGCCGCTCCAGCTCCTGCTCCTGCAGCTGCTCCAGCTCCTACAGCTCCAGCTCCAGCTCCTGCAGCTCCAGCTCCAGCTCCTGCAGCCGCTCCAGCTCCTGTGGCTGGGCCAGAGAAACGAGCCGTAGCAGTGCAAGTTGCCCCTGCAGAGGGTGTTCCAACCCCTGTGGCAGACCCTGTGGTTGGGTCAGAGAAACGAGCTGTAGCAGTACAAGTTGCCCCTGTAGACAAGGTGAAAAAATGGTATAGAGACTCAGGTCGTTTAGAACGCAGAGAGTCTTCTGCTAGGTCTAGGTGTAGAGAAGATGAGGTCGGGCTATCAGAGGAGCAGGAGGATGAAGATGGGGATGTTGAAAAATCAACAGTAGTTACCCGAAACCTATACCAGCGTGAGCTACGAGATGTGCGAAAAGATTTTGGTCGCTGCATAGGTGAGCAGCTTGTCACCTGGCTGCTCCGGTGCTGGGATACCGGAGCCAATTGTGTGGAATTAGAGGGCAAGGAAGCCAGGCGTCTGGGATCCCTTGCTAGAGATGCAGGCATTGACAAAGCAATTGCAGATGGAGCACGATCTCACAGCCTCTGGAGGCGTCTCCTGTATGCTGTAAGGGAAAGGTTTCCCTACAAGGAAGAACTTGTATGTCTGCCAAACAAGTGGACCACTATGGAGAAGGGAATCCAGTACCTGAGGGAATTAGCCGTACGGGAGGTGATTTATGAGGACCCAGACAATGGACAAGTACCCACAGATCCAGATGAAGTCAAGTGTACACGACCCATGTGGCGGAAGTTTGTACGGAGTGCACCATCATCATATGCCAGCTCATTGGCAATAATGGCCTGGAAAGAGGATGAGGAACCCACAGTGGGTGATGTGGCTAAACAACTCCGGCAGTACGAAGAAAGCCTCTCCTCTTCCCTACAGGCCTGCGTTTCGGCTGTGGAGAAACTTTCTGAAAAAGTCCACCACTTTGAAGAGAGATTATTTTCTTCCCCGCCTGAACGAACCAGGGTCCACCAACTAAAAGAGAATACTTTGGAGAAACTCTCTGAAGAGGTCCAGCAACTTAAAGAGAGTTTATTTTCCTCCCCTCCTGTACGAACCAATGTCTCTGCTATTAGGGGTAAGCGCTCATCCGTGCAAGGAAGACGATATGGTGGATACACACCTCGGGCCATCCTGTGGTTTTACCTACGTGACCATGGAGAGGACATGAGAAAATGGGATGGAAAATCCACCGCGACCCTAGAGGCACGGGTACGTGAGTTGCAAAAGAAAACAATTGGGAAAAAGGGGGTCTCTGAAAAGTTTGCTGCTCCAACTTCCAGCAGGCAGTCCTTTAAACACAAGAATGAAGATTCTGACGAGGATTAGAGGGGCCCTGCCTCCAGCCAGGGGGAGGAAAGGGACAATCGAGTTTATTGGACTGTGTGGATTCGATGGCCTGGCACGTCAGACGCACAGAAGTATAAGGCTTTAGTAGACACCGGTGCACAATGTACTCTAATGCCATCAGGCTATAAGGGGCCAGAACCCATCAGTATTTATGGAGTGACGGGAGGATCCCAGCAATTAACTGTATTGGAAGCTGAACTGAGTCTAACTGGGAATGAGTGGCAAAAACACCGTATTGTGACTGGCCCGGATGCTCCATGCATCCTTGGCATAGACTATCTTAGAAGAGGATATTTTAAGGACCCAAAAGGGTTCCGCTGGGCTTTTGGCATAGCTGCCTTAGAGGCAGAGGGCATTGAACAATTGTCTACCTTGCCCGGTCTCTCAGAGGACCCTTTTGTTGTGGGGTTGCTGAGGGTCGAAGAACAACAAGTGCCAATTGCTACTACAACTGTGCACCGGCGGCAATATCGCACCGACCGAGACTCCCTGATTCCCATCCATGAGCTAATTCGTCAACTGGAGAGCCAAGGAGTGATCAGCAAGACTCATTCACCTTTTAATAGTCCCATATGGCCAGTGCGGAAGTCTAATGGGGAGTGGAGGCTAACCGTGGACTATCGTGGCCTGAATGAGGTCACACCACCACTGAGTGCTGCAGTGCCGGACATGCTAGAACTCCAGTACGAACTGGAATCAAAGGCAGCCAAGTGGTACGCCACAATTGATATCGCTAATGCATTTTTCTCCATCCCTCTAGCAGCAGAGTGCAGGCCACAGTTTGCCTTTACTTGGAGGGGAGTCCAATATACTTGGAATCGGCTGCCCCAGGGGTGGAAACACAGCCCTACAATTTGCCATGGACTGATCCAGTCTGCGCTGGAGCAGGGGGAAGCTCCTGAACACCTGCAGTACATCGATGACATCATTGTGTGGGGTAACACAGCAAAGGAAGTTTTTGAGAAAGGGAAGAAAATAATCCAAATCCTTCTGAAGGCCGGTTTTGCCATAAAACAAAGTAAAGTTAAAGGACCTGCACGAGAGATCCAGTTTTTAGGAATAAAATGGCAAGATGGACGTCGTCAAATCCCAATGGATGTGATCAACAAAATAACAGCTATGTCTCCACCAACTAGCAAAAAGGAAACACAAACTTTCCTAGGTGTCGTGGGGTTTTGGAGAATGCACATTCCAAATTACAGTCTGATTGTAAACCCGCTCTACCAAGTAACCCGTAAGAAGAATGATTTCGAATGGGGCCCTGAGCAACGACAAGCTTTTGAACAAATTAAGCAGGAAATAGTTCATGCAATAGCCCTTGGGCCAGTCCGAACGGGACCAGATGTAAAGAATGTGCTCTACACCGCAGCCGGGGAGAATGGCCCCACCTGGAGCCTCTGGCAGAAAGAACCTGGGGAAACTCGAGGTCGACCCCTAGGGTTTTGGAGTCGGGGATACAGAGGATCTGAGGCCCGCTACACTCCAACCGAAAAGGAGATATTGGCGGCATATGAAGGAGTTCGATCTGCTTCGGAAGTGGTCGGTACTGAAGCACAGCTCCTCCTGGCACCCCGACTGCCAGTACTGGGCTGGATGTTCAAAGGAAGGGTCCCCTCTACACATCATGCGACTGATGCTACATGGAGCAAGTGGGTTGCACTGATTACTCAGCGGGCTCGAATAGGAAACCCCAGTCGTCCGGGAATCTTGGAAGTGATTATGGATTGGCCAGAAGGCAAATACTTTGGGATGTCATCAGAGGACGAGGTGGTCCGTGCTGAGGAAGCTCCACTGTACAACAAGCTACCAGAAAATGAGAAGAGATATGCCCTGTTCACTGACGGGTCCTGTCGCATTGTGGGAAAGCATCGGAGGTGGAAAGCTGCTGTATGGAGTCCTACACGACGAGTTGCAGAAGCTGCTGAGGGAGAAGGTGAATCGAGTCAATTTGCAGAAGTAAAAGCCATCCAGCTGGCTTTAGATATTGCTGAACGAGAAAAGTGGCCAGTTCTCTACCTATACACTGATTCATGGATGGTAGCAAATGCCCTTTGGGGGTGGTTACAGCAATGGAAACAGAACAACTGGCAGCGCAGGGGCAAACCCATTTGGGCTGCTGCATTATGGCAAGATATTGCTGCCCGGGTAGAGAACCTGGTTGTAAAGGTACGCCATGTAGATGCCCATGTGCCTAAGAATCGGGCTACTGAAGAACATCAAAACAACCAGCAGGTGGATCAGGCTGCCAAGATTGAACTGGCTCAGGTGGACCTGGACTGGCAATATAAGGGTGAACTATTTGTAGCCCGATGGGCCCATGAAACCTCGGGCCATCAAGGCAGAGATGCAACATACAGATGGGCTCGTGATCGAGGGGTGGACCTGACCATGGACACTATAGCACAGGTTATTCATGATTGTGAAACATGTGCTGCAATCAAGCAAGCCAAACGGTCAAAGCCTCTTTGGTACGGGGGACGATGGCTGAAATACAAATATGGAGAGGCCTGGCAGATTGATTACATCACACTCCCTCAAACCCGCAATGGTAAGCGCCACGTACTTACAATGGTGGAAGCAACCACTGGGTGGCTGGAAACATATCCTGTGCCCCATGCCACTGCCCGGAACACTATCCTGGGCCTTGAAAAGCAAGTGCTATGGCGACATGGCACCCCAGAAAGAATTGAGTCAGACAATGGGACTCATTTCCGAAACAACCTTATAGATACTTGGGCCAAAGAACATGGTATTGAGTGGGTGTATCACATCCCCTATCACGCACCAGCCTCCGGTAAAGTTGAGCGATACAATGGACTGTTAAAGACTACACTGAAAGCAATGGGTGCTGGGACATTCAGAAACTGGGACACACATTTGGCAAAGGCCACCTGGTTAGTCAATACTAGGGGATCTGCCAATCGAGCTGGACCTGCCCAATCAAACCTGCTACGTACAGTAGAAGGGGATAAAGTTCCTGTAGTGCATGTAAGAAATATGCTAGGTAAAACAGTCTGGGCTACTCCTGCCTCAGGAAAAGGCAAACC
>NW_023311843.1:0-4849 GCF_011077185.1 Oxyura jamaicensis
CCTGCAGCCACCCCAGCTCCTGCTCCTGCAGCCGCTCCAGCTCCTGCAGCTCCAGCTCCTGCAGCTCCAGCTCCAGCTCCTGCAGCCGCTCCAGCTCCTGCTCCTGTAGCTGTTCCAGCTCCAGCTCCTGCAGCCGCCCCAGCTCCTGTGGCTGGGCCAGAGAAACGAGCTGTAGCAGTGCAAGTTGCCCCTGCAGAGGGTGTTCCAACCCTTGTGGCAGACCCTGTGGTTGGGTCAGAGAAACGAGCTGTAGCAGTACAAGTTGCCCCTGTAGACAAGGTGAAAAAATGGTATAGAGACTCAGGTCGTTTAGAACGCAGAGAGTCTTCTGCTAGGTCTAGGTGTAGAGAAGACGAGGTCGGACTATCAGAGGAGCAGGAGGATGAAGATGGGGATGTTGAAAAATCAACAGTAGTTACCCGAAACCTATACCAGCGTGAGCTACGAGATGTGCGAAAAGATTTTGGTCGCTGCATAGGTGAGCAGCTTATCACCTGGCTGCTCCGGTGCTGGGATACCGGAGCCAATTGTGTGGAATTAGAGGGCAAGGAAGCCAGGTGGCTGGGATCCCTTGCTAGAGATGCAGGCATTGACAAAGCAATTGGAGATGGAGCACGATCTCACAGCCTCTGGAGGCGTCTCCTGTATGCTGTAAGGGAAAGGTATCCCTACAAGGAAGAACTTGTATGTCTGCCAGGCAAGTGGACCACTATGGAGAAGGGAGTCCAGTACCTGAGGGAATTAGCCGTACGGGAGGTGATTTATGAGGACCCAGACAATGGACCCACAGATCCAGATGGACCCACAGATCCAGATGAAGTCAGGTGTACACGACCCATGTGGCGGAAGTTTGTACGGAGTGCACCATCATCATATGCCAGCTCATTGGCAATAATGGCCTGGAAAGAGGATGAGGAACCCACAGTGGGTGATGTGGCTAAACAACTCCGGCAGTACGAAGAAATCCTCTCCTCTTCCCTACAGGCCTGCGTCTCGGCTGTGCAGAAACTTTCTGAAAGCGTCCATCAACTAAAAGAGAATACTTTGGAGAAACTTTCTGAAAAGGTCCACCACCTTGAAGAGAGATTATTTTCTTCCCCACCTGAACGAACCAGGGTCCACCAACTAAAAGAGAATACTTTGGAGAAACTTTCTGAAAAGGTCTACCACCTTGAAGAGAGATTATTTTCCTCCCCTCCTGTACAAACCAATGTCTCTGCTATTAGGGGTAAGCGCTCATCCGTGCAAGGAAGACAATATGGTGGATACACACCTCGGGCCATCCTGTGGTTTTACCTACGTGACCATGGAGAGGACATGAGAAAATGGGATGGAAAATCCACCGCGACCCTAGAGGCACGGGTACGTGAGTTGCAAAAGAAAACAATTGGGAAAAAGGGGGTCTCTGAAAAGTTTGCTGCTCCAACTTCCAGCAGGCAGTCCTTTAAACACAGGAATGAAGATTCTGATGAGGATTAGAGGGGCCCTGCCTCCAGCCAGGGGGAGGAAAGGGACAATCGAGTTTATTGGACTGTGTGGATTTGATGGCCTGGCACGTCAGACGCACAGAAGTATAGGGCTTTAGTAGACACCGGTGCACAATGTACTCTAATGCCACCAAGCTATGCAGGGCCAGAGCCCATCAGTATTTATGGAGTGACGGGGGGATCCCAGCAATTAACTGTATTGGAAGCTGAACTGAGTCTAACTGGGAATGAGTGGCAAAAACACCGTATTGTCACTGGCCCGGATGCTCCATGCATCCTTGGCATAGACTATCTTAGAAGAGGATATTTTAAGGACCCAAAAGGGTTCCGCTGGGCTTTTGGCATAGCTGCCTTAGAGACAGAGGGCATTGAACAATTGTCTGCCTTGCCCGGTCTCTCAGAGGACCCTTTTGTTGTGGGGTTGCTGAGGGTCGAAGAACAACAAGTGCCAATTGCTACTACAACTGTGCACCGGCGGCAATATCGCACTGACCGAGACTCCCTGATTCCCATCCATGAGCTAATTCGTCAACTGGAGAGCCAAGGAGTGATCAGCAAGACTCATTCACCTTTTAATAGTCCCATATGGCCAGTGCGAAAGTCTAATGGGGAGTGGAGACTAACCGTGGACTATCGTGGCCTGAATGAGGTCACACCACCACTGAGTGCTGCAGTGCCGGACATGCTAGAACTTCAGTACGAACTGGAATCAAAGGCAGCCAAGTGGTACGCCACAATTGGTATCGCTAATGCATTTTTCTCCATCCCTCTAGCAGCAGCATGCAGGCCACAGTTTGCCTTTACTTGGAGGGGAGTCCAATATACTTGGAATCGGCTGCCCCAGGGGTGGAAACATAGCCCTACAATTTGCCATGGATTGATCCAGTCTGCGCTGGAGCAGGGGGAAGCTCCTGAACACCTGCAGTACATCAATGACATCATTGTGTGGGGTAACACAGCAAAGGAAGTTTTTGAGAAAGGGAAGAAAATAATCCAAATCCTTCTGAAGGCCGGTTTTGCCATAAAACAAAATAAAGTTAAAGGACCCGCACGAGAGATCCAGTTTTTAGGAATAAAATGGCAAGATGGACGTCGTCAAATCCCAATGGATGTGATCAACAAAATAACAGCTATGTCTCCACCAACTAGCAAAAAGGAAACACAAACTTTCCTAGGTGTCGTGGGGTTTTGGAGAATGCACATTCCAAATTACAGTTTAATTGTAAACCCGCTCTACCAAGTAACCCGTAAGAAGAATGATTTTGAATGGGGCCCTGAGCAACGACAAGCCTTTGAACAAATCAAGCAGGAAATAGTTCATGCAGTAGCCCTTGGGCCAGTCCGAACGGGACCAGATGTAAAGAATGTGCTCTACACCGCAGCCGGGGAGAATGGCCGCACCTGGAGCCTCTGGCAGAAAGAACCTGGGGAAACTCGAGGTCGACCCCTAGGGTTTTGGAGTCGGGGATACAGAGGATCTGAGGCCCGCTACACTCCAACCGAAAAGGAGATATTGGCAGCATATGGAGGAGTTCGATCTGCTTCGGAAGTGGTCGGTACTGAAGCACAGCTCCTCCTGGCACCCCGACTGCCAGTACTGGGCTGGATGTTCAAAGGAAGGGTCCCCTCTACACATCATGCAACTGATGCTACATGGAGCATGTGGGTTGCACTGATTACTCAGCGGGCTCGAATAGGAAACCCCAGTCATCCAGGAATCTTGGAAGTGATTATGGACTGGCCAGAAGGCAAATACTTTGGGATGTCATCAGAGGAGGAGGTGGTCCGTGCTGAGGAAGCTCCACTGTACAACAAGCTACCAGAAAATGAGAAGAGATATGCCCTGTTCACTGACGGGTCCTGTCGCATTGTGGGAAAGCATCGGAGATGGAAAGCTGCTGTATGGAGTCCTACACGACGAGTTGCAGAAGCTGCTGAGGGAGAAGGTGAATCGAGTCAATTTGCAGAAGTGAAAGCCATCCAGCTGGCTTTAGATATTGCTGAACGAGAAAAGTGGCCAGTTCTCTACCTATACACTGATTCGTGGATGGTAGCAAATGCCCTTTGGGGGTGGTTACAGCAATGGAAACAGAACAACTGGCAGCGCAGGGGCAAACCCATTTGGGCTGCTGCATTATGGCAAGATATTGCTGCCCGGGTAGAGAACCTGTTTGTAAAGGTACGCCATGTAGATGCCCATGTGCCCAAGAATCGGGCTACTGAAGAACATCAAAACAACCAGCAGGTGAATCAGGCTGCCAAAATTGAAGTGGCTCAGGTGGACCTGGACTGGCAATATAAGGGTGAACTATTTGTAGCCCGATGGGCCCATGAAACCTCGGGCCATCAAGGCAGAGATGCAACATACATATGGGCTCGTGATCGAGGGGTGGACCTGACCATGGACACTATAGCACAGGTTATTCATGATTGTGAAACGTGCTGCAATCAAGCAAGCCAAACGGTCAAAGCCTGTTTGGTACGGAGGATGATGGCTGAAATATAAATATGGAGAGGCCTGGCAAATTGATTACATCACACTCCCTCAAACCCGCAATGGTAAGCGCCACGTACTTACAATGGTGGAAGCAACCACTGGGTGGCTGGAAACATATCCTGTGCCCCATGCCACTGCCCGAAACACTATCCTGGGCCTTGAAAAGCAAGTGCTATGGCGACATGGCACCCCAGAAAGAATCGAGTCAGACAATGGGACTCATTTCCGAAACAACCTTATAGATACTTGGGCCAAAGAACATGGTATTGAGTGGGTGTATCACATCCCCTATCACGCACCAGCCTCCGGTAAAGTTGAGCGATACAATGGACTGTTAAAGACTACACTGGAAGCAATGGGTGCTGGGACATTCAGAAATTGGGACACACATTTGGCAAAGGCCACCTGGTTAGTCAATACTAGGGGATCTGCCAATCGAGCTGGACCTGCCCAATCAAACCTGCTACGTACAGTAGAAGGGGATAAAGTTCCTGTAGTGCATGTAAGAAATATGCTAGGTAAAACAGTCTGGGCTACTCTTGCCTCAGGAAAAGGCAAACCCATTCATGGGATTGCTTTTGCTCAAGGACCTGGATGCACTTGGTGGGTAATGCAAAAGAATGGGGAGGTGCGGTGTGTACCTCAAGGGGATTTAATACTGGGTGAGAATAGCCCATGAGTTGAGATGTATTATGTTAATTATTATATAATACTGTGTGTCATCACTACCATAGATGAAAATAGTGATTAACTAGAATGTATTGGAAAGAGTGTAACCTGAGCATGATATAAATGGTATGGAATAAGGGGTGGATATATGTCCTGGTTTCAGTTAGGACAGTTATTTTTCCCTCCTAGTAGCTGG
>NW_023311844.1:0-3715 GCF_011077185.1 Oxyura jamaicensis
CCGGCACCCACAACCTACAAACCCAAGAGCAGTGAGCTGCCAGGGGCAGCCATCCCCTCCAAACTTTCATTTAATGGAATTTCTAGGGGAGTGTCCATGACTCACACAGTGTGTAGTAAATTTTTCTGAACCCGGTGGTCCTACTCCACATTGCCTTTACGCCAGTAGCTTTTCGAGGCCATAAAACAGAGGCTGTTCTGCCCTTGCTTCTCATGAAATCTGCCTCAGGAGCAGCGAGCACCTTGCAGTGACCCTGGCCTGGAGGGATTCACTACTCTAACGGATCAGGCAATG
Organism: Oxyura jamaicensis; assembly: GCF_011077185.1. Taxonomy (NCBI): domain Eukaryota; kingdom Metazoa; phylum Chordata; class Aves; order Anseriformes; family Anatidae; genus Oxyura; species Oxyura jamaicensis. Next base: position 295 of record NW_023311844.1, read on the forward strand.
TCTGGCTTGTACCTGTACCTGGTGTGAGTGATCTCTTCAGCTGCTTGTGAGATACAGCTTTGGAGGTGTGGGGGGAAAGCAGCACTTTGCACATGAGCAGTCTATCAGCAGCCAGAGGACTACCTCCTGAAAAGCTGAATCTCCGGTCATAAAATTAAGATCTTTCAATTGGAATATAGTAACCCAGCATGCTGTATAGGTCTTTCTGTGATTCTTAATGGGATGATCCTCCATCTGAAAGCAGCTCCTTGGGGAGAAGCAGCAATAGCAAGTGATGAAACTGATGATTCTAACAGTGGCTTTGAAGCAAGTTTCCAAGTACCAAGGGGTGGGCTCTCCAGAAGGCCAGAGAAAGAAATATAAGACATGGTGATGCTAAAATACTATGCATCAATCTAATCTTTGCTAACATACTTGCAAGCGTGAAGTTATTTTATGTCCATTCAAATGTCCAAGAAAAGACTCAGCCTTTGGCACTTCTTCCCAGAAAGCCAGTAGGAACCGTGCTGGCTTACTGGGATTGTCCCTTTTACAGCAGTAGTCAAGTATCTTCATGAGAACTCTGGTAACATTGAAAGTTGGACGTGTAAGTGACTCATGACATCTAATTTTCATGTCACAGGCCGCTGTGTAATAATAATCCCTTTCCAAACAATGCTCTCTGAGACTACAGGTATTGTTCAAGAAATGTTGTGCTACAGGAAGCATTCTGTTTTGATACATCTTACCTCCAAATGCTGCCCTGATTCCACTGCAGCTGAGCAGGTAGCAACCTATGCCTACTTTCCCCAATAAAGTGCTGCACAGACATTCAGGAAGAGAGCTAGTTTATTGCCATTTTTGCAAAGCTGAAGGTCTCCCAGGGAACTCTCTCACACAGGCTGGGCCGTCACTGTCCCAGGGGTGACAGCGTGCTCTGTTGTAAGCCCGCTTGCAATGGCTTCTTGGTCTGGGTTGGGTGAGATTCCCCAGACTCTGCTTTTGATGAATTCCTCTAATCCAGCTTGCCCACAGTCCGGAACACATGCACGATTCCTCCACGACTGTTCCCAGGTGTGAGGATCAATTCCCACTGTCTTCTTCATGTGCAGTGTACTCAGTTCTCCCCAGAGAGTCTCTGGGCTGAGGACATTCTCTGCCCCAGAGCCTGAAACTGTCACCCAGGCCAAACCAGTGCAAGGGGAACGGAGTGGGAAAGTCATTTTTTTTGTAGCTGCTGTCTTCATTTCCTGCTGCGCAGAAAGGATCGTCCAGAAGAAGACATTGCTACTGCTGGGGGGTTTCATTTCTCACATTCCCTCCTTTTCTTCCCCAAGGGATGAGGTCAATGTCCGCTGCCAGCTGTGAACCCCACAAACACAGCGCTTTGTGTGGAGACCTCTGTTGATGTCTGTAGGTGTCAAAACAACACTTGGAGCTGGTCTTGTAGCTCCTGGAACTTGTGCAGCACCTGGGCTTGGGCAGCTGGTTCCAGCACCAGGTACTGCGAGAGGTTGAGCAGGATGGTTGTTCAGAAGACCGAGGGTAAGACAACCTCCTCGGGCACCCTTTTATTTCCTAGGAGGAAGGCTCAACGGTATTTCTCCTCTAGGCAGCAGCATGGGTACCAGAGGATGTCATCCAGCTGCAGCAGGACACCTCCTGTGCCGTCTTGGCAAGGGTGTAGTGAGCAGGAGGTGCATCACAGCTGCCTTTGAGGAAGAGGTGGAACAGTCTGTGCCTTCCAGGATACGGTGCAGAGCTGCGACATAGGAGGTAGAAGCTGTTCTGGCAGGCGTGCCTCGCCGTGAGCCTGAAGAAGCGCAGCTGATGGTCATGATGTGATGTCTCTCACGGCGTGCTGATGGTGAAGCCAGCCCCTGCCTAGCTGATGCTGCAGCCTAAGCTATTCAGCTTGCTGCACGGCAAAAATCATCTCGATGAAGATGGTCCTCTGGGAGGCGTTTGTCAGCTCTAACTTGCAGGAGTGGGAGGAGGGCAGCACCGTTAGCTGGCAGTGGTGCGACATAGGCAAAAGCACCCAGGCCTTTTTCACCAGCACTTGGACCCAGGAGGCGACTTTCTCCGTGTCTAGGTAGGACTGGGTGCAGAGGGTGTGTAGGAGATGTGAGGCCTGATTCTTCCCCAGGTTGTCATTGGGATGGTGGAGGATGCACTTCACATCCCCCAGCAGCCTCTCCCTGGAGCACACGCACTTCAGTTCCAGACGGACATCAGGCTGCCTTGCTGGCCGCTGCCCTGTGGGGTCCAATTCGAGCAGGAAGGAGAAGCCGGGAGGTGGATCCAGGAACACATGCACACGGTAGAATAAGCCATCCTCCTGGAGACTCCAGCCGTTGTAGGGGCTATGCGTCCCCGTGGCTAGCTGCAGCTGTGGCATGAAAATATTCCTGCAAAGTGCTTGGCTGACGCAGAGGAGGTCTCCTACTAGCTCCTTGCACACGATGGTCAATTCTTGCATGGGCCTAAAGGTGCGCTTTGCTGAAGACCTGAAAGCACGCCGTGCACCACTGCGGAGTTTTTCCTCGTTGTCCTCTTCCCCCTCCTCCTCACTGCTCGAGCTGAGCTCCTTTCTGCTTCTGGCAGGCTTTGTCTTCCTTCGCCTGGCCAGCCAGCAGAGCCCACAGAGCAGGACAAAGGCTCCAACAATGGCCCAGATATGCCACTGCTGGAACACAGTGGAGAGCGTGGCTTCCTCAACAGCCACCTTGTGCTCCATCTCGTCTAGCAGCCGAGCCATCTCCCGTCTCTGCTGCTCCTCACGCTGCCACATCCGCTCGAGCATGGACATGTCAGCCTGTTCGTTGACATGCCCCACATAGCGGCTTCCCACCACAGACAGGACAAAGACAATCCACTCAGCCACGGCCTGGAGGAGAGGGGAGAGAAAGGGGGTTACGGGGTCTGGCTGGGAGGGAGCTGGTGGCTGGGGGAGCGGGGCTGGTAAGAGGGGTGGTCTTGGAGGGGGCAAAAGCAGGGCTTGTGAGCACTGCGTGGCTGGGAGCCACAGGAGTTTTGGCAGGCTTGAAGGGGACACAGGCCCTGGGCAGAGACTCCCTGGGAGTCCCTTTACCCTTGCTCCCAGCCTCCGTGGCAGCACCAGGCCCTGCCTGCGGTGTGGCCCTGAGTGTCTCGGCCCAAGGCTCAGGCCCAGAACGCCCCCGACGCATGTGGCAGCCCTTGCCCAGCCCAGCCTTCCCCCACACACCATATTCACGGATCGCCCGAGTCCAAATGAAGCAGACTACCCGGCGCTCGCTCCCTTGAGGACAGCTCCCCATTGTGACATGTCTCTGACACGTGACAGGCGTCAGAGCCGTGTCACAGATGCTGCACCGCCCAGCTGATGCACGGCTGCCTTGGGCACCAAGGCCCCGGCACCCACAACCTACAAACCCAAGAGCAGTGAGCTGCCAGGGGC
>NW_023311845.1:0-6077 GCF_011077185.1 Oxyura jamaicensis
AAAATAATAATAATAATAATATGTACAAAACAAGTGATGCACAATACAACTGCTCACCACCCGCTGACTGATGCTCAGTCTATTCCCAAGCAGCCGGCCCCCCATCCCGGCTAGCCACCCCTATATATTGTTTAGCATGACGTCAGATGGTATGGAATACCCCTTTGGCCAGTTTGGGTCAGCTGTCCTGGGTTTGTCCCCTCCCAGCTCTTGCTGCACCCCCAGCCTGCCCGCTGGCAGGACAGAGAGAGAAGCTGAAAAGTCCTTGGCTTAGTGTAAGCACTGCTCTGCAACAAGTAAAACATCAGTGTGTTATCAACATTAGTCTCATCCTAAATCCAAAACATAGCACTCTACCAGCTACTGGGAGGAAAATTAACTCTCTCCTAGCTAAAACCAAGACATATATCCACCCCTTATTCCATACCATTTATGTCATGCTCAGGTTACACCCTTTCCAATAGATTCCATTTGACCACCATTTTCATTTATAATATATATATAGAATGTCCACTGAGTTTGCATAGTCCATTACTGACTTCAGGCTCCATCTGTCATCACAGTCTTTCAGGGCAGAAGAGATGGTGTGTGATGTTGGAATGTCACACGTTGAAGCCCGTTCTCGTTCCACTGCATCACTTTGTTTGTCCAATTCTATTAAAATCCATTCATCAGTATCTGTGTAGTTGTTACTGTGATACCATTAGTAGGACATTGACATATAGGAATCATAGTAGTGATGACATACAGTATTATATAATTAACATAATACAGTCCAACTCATGGGCTTCTTTCACCCAGTATTAAATCCCCTTGAGGTACACACCGGACCTCCCCATTCTTTTGCATTACCCACCAAGTGCATCCAGGTCCCTGAGCAAAAGCAATACCACGAATGGGTTTGCCTTTTCCTGAGGCAGGAGTAGCCCAGACTGTCTTTCCCAGCATGTTTCTTACATGCACTACAGGAACTTTATCCCCCTCTACAGTATGTAGCAGGTTTGGGCTGGTCCAGCTTGGCTGGCAGATCCCCTAGTATTGACTAACCAGGTGGCCTTTGCCAAATGTGCATCCAAATTTCTGAATGTCCCAGCACCCATTGCTTTCAGTGTAGTCTTTAACAGTCCATTGTATCGCTTAACCTTACCGGAGGCTGGTGCATGATAGGGGATGTGATATACCCACTCAATACCATGTTCTTTGGCCCAGGTGTCTATAAGGTTGTTTCGGAAATGAGTCCCATTGTCTGACTCAATTCTTTCTGGGGTGCCATGCACTTGCTTTTCAAGGCCCAGGATAGTGTTTTGGGCAGTGGCATGGGGCACAGGATATGTTTCCAGCCATCCGGTGGTTGCTTCCACCATTGTAAGTATGTGGCACTTACCATTGCGGGTTTGAGGGAGTGTGATGTAATCAATCTGCCAGGCCTCTCCATATTTATATTTCAGCCATCGTCCTCCATACCAAAGAGGCTTTGACCGTTTGGCTTGCTTGATTGCAGCACATGTTTCACAATCATGAATAACCTGTGCTATAGTGTCCATGGTCAGGTCCACCCCTCGATCACGAGCCCATCTGTATGTTGCATCTCTGCCTTGATGGCCTGAGGTTTCATGGGCCCATCGGGCTATAAATAATTCACCCTTATGTTGCCAGTCCATATCCACCTGAGCCACTTCAATCTTGGCAGCCTGATCCACCTGCTGGTTGTTTTGATGTTCTTCAGTAGCCTGATTTTTGGGCACATGAGCATCTACATGGCGTACCTTTACAACCAGGTTCTCTATCCGGGCAGCAATATCTTGCCACAACGCAGCAGCCCAGATGGGTTTGCCCCTGCGCTGCCAGTTGTTCTGTTTCCATTGCTGTAACCACCCCCACAGGGCATTTGCTACCCTCCATGAATCAGTATAGAGATAGAGAACTGGCCATTTTTCTCGTTCAGCAATATCTAAAGCCAGCTGGATGGCTTTTACTTCTGCAAATTGACTCGATTCACCTTCTCGCTCAGTAGCTTCTGCAACTCGTCGTGTAGGACTCCATACAGCAGCCTTCCATCTCCGATGCTTTCCCACAATGCGACAGGACCCATCAGTGAATAGGGCATATCTCTTCTCATTTTCTGGTAGCTTGTTGTACAGTGGAGCTTCTTCAGCACGGACCACCTCCTCCTCTGATGACATTCCAAAGTATTTGCCTTCCGGCCAGTCCATAATCACTTCCAAGATTCCTGGGCGACTGGGGTTTCCTATTCGAGCCTGCTGAGTAATCAGTGCAACCCACTTGCTCCTTGTAGCGTCAGTTGCATGATGTGTAGAGGGGACCCTTCCTTTGAACATCCAGCCCAGTACTGGCAGTCGGGGTGCCAGGAGGAGCTGCGCTTCAGTACAAACCACTTCCGAAGCAGATCGAACTCCTTCATATGCTGGCAATATCTCCTTTTCAGTTGGTGTGTAGTGAGCCTCGGATCCTCTGTATCCCCGACTCCAAAACCCTAGGGGTCGACCTCGAGTTTCCCCAGGTTCTTTCTGCCAGAGGCTCCAGGTGGGGCCATTCTCCCTGGCTGCGGTGTAGAGCACATTCTTTACATCTGGTCCTGTTCGGACTGGCCCAAGGGCTACTGCATGAACTATTTCTTGCTTAATTTGTTCAAAGGCTTGTCGTTGCTCAGGGCCCCATTCAAAATCATTCTTCTTACGAGTTACTTGGTAGAGCGGGTTTACAATCAGACTGTAATTTGGAATGTGCACTCTCCAAAATCCCACGACACCTAGGAAAGTTTGTGTTTCTTTTTTGCTAGTTGGTGGAGACATAGCTGTTATTTTGTTGATCACGTCCATTGGGATTTGATGACGTCCATCTTGCCATTTTATTCCTAAAAACTGGATCTCTCGTGCAGGTCCTTTGACTTTATTTTGTTTAATGGCAAAACCAGCCTTCAGAAGGATTTGGACTATTTTCTTCCCTTTCTCAAAAACTTCCTTTGCTGTGTCACCCCACACAATGATGTCATCAATGTACTGCAGGTGTTCAGGAGCTCCCCCCTGCTCCAGTGCAGACTGGATCAGTCCATGGCAAATTGTAGGGCTGTGTTTCCACCCCTGGGGCAGCCGATTCCAGGTGTATTGGACACCCCTCCAAGTGAAAGCAAACTGTGGCCTGCACTCTGCTGCTAGAGGGATGGAAAAAAATGCATTAGTGATATCAATTGTGGCGTACCACTTGACTGCCTTTGATTCCAGTTTGTACTGGAGTTCTAGCATGTCCGGCACTGCAGCACTCAGTGGTGGTGTAACTTCGTTCAGGCCACGATAGTCCACGGTTAGTCTCCACTCCCCATTAGACTTTCGCACTGGCCATATGGGACTATTAAAAGGTGAATGAGTCTTGCTGATCACTCCTTGGCTCTCCAGTTGACGAATTAGCTTATGGATGGGAATTAAGGAGTCTCGGTTGGTGCGGTATTGCCGCCGGTGCACAGTTGTGGTAGCAATTGGCACTTGTTGTTCTTTGACCCTCAGCAGCCCCACAATAGAAGGGTCCTCTGAGAGACCAGGCAAGGTAGACAATTGTTCAACGCCCTCTATCTCCAAGGCAGCTATGTCAAAAGCCCACCGGAACCCTTTTGGGTCCTTGAAAAATCCTCTCTTGAGATAGTCTATGCCAAGGATGCATGGAGCATCTGGGCCAGTCACAATACGGTGCTTTTGCCATTCATTCCCAGTTAGACTCACTTCAGCTTCCAATACAGTTAATTGCTGGGATCCCCCCGTCACTCCATAAATACTGATGGGCTCTGGCTCTTTATAGCTTGATGGCATTAGAGTACATTGTGCACCGGTGTCTACTAAAGCTTTATACTTCTGTGTGTCTGATGTGCCAGGCCATCGAATCCACACAGTCCAATAAACTCGATTGTTCCTTTCCTCCCCCTGACTGGAGGCAGGGCCCCTCTAATCGTGGTCAGAATCTTCATTTCTGTGTCTGGAGGACTGCCTGCTGGATGTTGTGGCAGCAGGTTTCTCAGAGAACCCCTTTTTCCTGCTTGTTTTTCCTTGCAACTCATGTACCCGGGCCTCTAGGGTTGAGGTAGATTTTCCATCCCATTTTCTCATGTCCTCTCCATGGTCACGTAGGTAAAACCACAGGGTGGCACGGGGTGTGTACCCCCTGTATCGTCTTCCTTGCACAAAAGGGCGCTTACCCCTAATAGCTGAGACACTGGTTCGTTCAGGTGGGGAGGAAAATAATCTCTCTTCAAGGTGCTGGACCTTTTCAGAAAGTTTCTCCAAAGTATTCTCTTTTAGTTGATGGACGCTTTCAGAAAGTTTCTCCACAGCTGAGACACAGGCCTGTAGGGAAGAGGAGAGGCTTTCTTCGTACTGCCGGAGTTGTTTAGCCACATCACCCACTGTGGGTGCCTCATCCTCTTTCCAGGCCATTATTGCCAATGAGCTGGCATATGATGATGGTGCACTTCGTACAAACTTCCGCCATATGGGTCGTGTACACCTGACGTCATCTGGATCTGTGGATATTTGTTCATTGTCTAGGTCCTCATAGATCACCTCCTGTACGGCTAATTCCCTCAGGTACTGGATTCCCTTCTCCATAGTGGTCCATTTGCCTGGAAGACATACAACTTCTTCCTTGTAGGGATACCTTTCCCTCACAGCTGATAGGAGACGCCTCCAGAGGCTGTAAGGTCGTACTCCATCTCCAATTGCTTTGTCAATGCCTGAATCTCTAGCAAGGGATCCCAGCTGCCTGGCTTCCCTGCCCTCTAATTCCACACTATTGGCTCCAGTGTCCCAGCACCGGAGCAGCCAGGTGACAAGCTGCTCGCCTATACAGCGACTGAAATCTTTTCGCACATCTCGTAGCTCACGCTCATTTAGGTTTTGGCTGGATACTGCTGTTTTTGCGACATCTTCATCTTCATCCTCCTGCTCCTCTAATAGCCCGGCGTCGTCTTCTCTACACCTAGACCTAGCAGAAGACTCTCTGCGTTCTAAATGGCCTGACTCTCTGTACCATTATTTCACCTTGGTTACGGGTGCAACCGACACTGGTACAGTTTGTTTTCCTGGCTCAGCCTTGGGGCCCGTTTTAGGGCTTGGAGTGGCTGCTGGGTCTGTCTCAGAGGTTGAAGTGGCCGCCGAGTCTGTCGCTGGGGTTATACTGGCATTGAGTGCAGCTCGGTAAGCATAGGCCAAGCCCCAGCACGTTGCAGTGATTTCTGTATGTCTGGTACTGCCAGGATGATGACACACCTTTTTCAAGCACTCCACCAGTTTTTTAGTTTTTTTCAATTGTTCAGGGGTAAATTTCCAAAGCACTGGAGGTGCCCATTGTTCTAGATGCCTGCCCATATCCTCCCACTCTCCCTGCCACTCATACCTATCCTGCCTCAGGACAGATCTCTGGACAACACTCTTAAGTATTTGTTTAACCTTATACAGAACTTGAAACGCATTCAGGAGACATAACAATGAGAACATGCTGGTCTGAACATCCCAAGGATATTCGAACTTTTGGAAAGCTACCATAACTCGCCTGGAGGAGAAGAAAGGGAGAGTGAACAAATGGGAAAAAACATCTTCCCCTGACCCCTCCATAGATTGGCTCCCTGAGGAAAAAGCATTAAAAGTGTAATTATTAATAGTTTCTGAGGTAGGATTCCCAAAGTATGGAGTTGATGATAATGCTGAGTACAAATACCAGGTTAGTCTCATGACCGGTAACTTTATCGTATCATAAGCCAGTGTTACACAGTACAGCAAAATAATAACCTTGTACCAACCCCAGCATTGATAAGCAACACAACAGGGAACACATACAGTAAGTAATGTGCTATGTAACTCAATTTGGAAAACAGGCACAGCAGACTTGAGATCACAAAAATCGACATTGTGATTAGTAAATATTAAACTGATGAAATGTTTATCAAAACTTTGTTTTAATACCCTCTATTCAGATCTGTCGTTATCTCAACCCTTCGAGCCCCACGTTGGGCGCCAAAAAGGACTGTTGTGGTTTAACCCGGCTGGCAGCTAAACACCACACAGCCGTTCGCT
>NW_023311846.1:0-4741 GCF_011077185.1 Oxyura jamaicensis
GACATATATCCACCCCTTATTCCATACCATTTATGTCATGCTCAGGTTACACTCTTTCCAATACATTCTAGTTAATCACTATTTTCATCTATGGTAGTGATGACACACAGTATTATATAATAATTAACATAATACATCTCAACTCATGGGCTATTCTCACCCAGTATTAAATCCCCCTGAGGTACACACCGGACCTCCCCATTCTTTTGCATTACCCACCAAGTGCATCCAGGTCCTTGAGCAAAAGCAATCCCACGAATGGGTTTGCCTTTTCCTGAGGCAGGAGTAGCCCAGACTGTTTTACCTAGCATATTTCTTACATGCACTACAGGAACTTTATCCCCTTCTACTGTACGTAGCAGGTTTGATTGGGCAGGCCCAGCTCGATTGGCAGATCCCCTAGTATTGACTAACCAGGTGGCCTTTGCCAAATGTGTGTCCCAATTTCTGAATGTCCCCGCACCCATTGCTTTCAGTGTAGTCTTTAACAGTCCATTGTATCGCTCAACTTTACCGGAGGCTGGTGCGTGATAGGGGATGTGATACACCCACTCAATACCATGTTCTTTGGCCCAAGTATCTATAAGGTTGTTTCGGAAATGAGTCCCATTGTCTGACTCAATTCTTTCTGGGGTGCCATGTCGCCATAGCACTTGCTTTTCAAGGCCCAGGATAGTGTTCCGGGCAGTGGCATGGGGCACAGGATATGTTTCCAGCCACCCAGTGGTTGCTTCCACCATTGTAAGTACGTGGCGCTTACCATTGCGGGTTTGAGGGAGTGTGATGTAATCAATCTGCCAGGCCTCTCCATATTTGTATTTCAGCCATCGTCCCCCGTACCAAAGAGGCTTTGACCGTTTGGCTTGCTTGATTGCAGCACATGTTTCACAATCATGAATAACCTGTGCTATAGTGTCCATGGTCAGGTCCACCCCTCGATCACGAGCCCATCTGTATGTTGCATCTCTGCCTTGATGGCCCGAGGTTTCATGGGCCCATCGGGCTACAAATAGTTCACCCTTATATTGCCAGTCCAGGTCCACCTGAGCCAGTTCAATCTTGGCAGCCTGATCCACCTGCTGGTTGTTTTGATGTTCTTCAGTAGCCCGATTCTTAGGCACATGGGCATCTACATGGCGTACCTTTACAACCAGGTTCTCTACCCGGGCAGCAATATCTTGCCATAATGCAGCAGCCCAAATGGGTTTGCCCCTGCGCTGCCAGTTGTTCTGTTTCCATTGCTGTAACCACCCCCAAAGGGCATTTGCTACCATCCATGAATCAGTGTATAGGTAGAGAACTGGCCACTTTTCTCGTTCAGCAATATCTAAAGCCAGCTGGATGGCTTTTACTTCTGCAAATTGACTCGATTCACCTTCTCCCTCAGCAGCTTCTGCAACTCGTCGTGTAGGACTCCATACAGCAGCTTTCCACCTCCGATGCTTTCCCACAATGCGACAGGACCCGTCAGTGAACAGGGCATATCTCTTCTCATTCTCTGGTAGCTTGTTGTACAGTGGAGCTTCCTCAGCACGGACCACCTCCTCCTCTGATGACATCCCAAAGTATTTGCCTTCTGGCCAATCCATAATCACTTCCAAGATTCCCGGACGACTGGGGTTTCCTATTCGAGCCCGCTGAGTAATCAGTGCAACCCACTTGCTCCATGTAGCATCAGTTGCATGATGTGTAGAGGGGACCCTTCCTTTGAACATCCAGCCCAGTACTGGCAGTCGGGGTGCCAGGAGGAGCTGTGCTTCAGTACCGACCACTTCCGAAGCAGATCGAACTCCTTCATATGCCGCCAATATCTCCTTTTCGGTTGGAGTGTAGCGGGCCTCAGATCCTCTGTATCCCCGACTCCAAAACCCTAGGGGTCGACCTCGAGTTTCCCCAGGTTCTTTCTGCCAGAGGCTCCAGGTGGGGCCATTCTCCCCGGCTGCGGTGTAGAGCACATTCTTTACATCTGGTCCCGTTCGGACTGGCCCAAGGGCTACTGCATGAACTATTTCCTGCTTAATTTGTTCAAAAGCTTGTCGTTGCTCAGGGCCCCATTCAAAATCATTCTTCTTACGGGTTACTTGGTAGAGCGGGTTTACAATCAGACTGTAATTTGGAATGTGCATTCTCCAAAACCCCACGACACCTAGGAAAGTTTGTGTTTCCTTTTTGCTAGTTGGTGGAGACATAGCTGTTATTTTGTTGATCACATCCATTGGGATTTGACGACGTCCATCTTGCCATTTTATTCCTAAAAACTGGATCTCTCGTGCAGGTCCTTTAACTTTACTTTGTTTTATGGCAAAACCGGCCTTCAGAAGGATTTGGATTATTTTCTTCCCTTTCTCAAAAACTTCCTTTGCTGTGTTACCCCACACAATGATGTCATCGATGTACTGCAGGTGTTCAGGAGCTTCCCCCTGCTCCAGCGCAGACTGGATCAGTCCATGGCAAATTGTAGGGCTGTGTTTCCACCCCTGGGGCAGCCGATTCCAAGTATATTGGACTCCCCTCCAAGTAAAGGCAAACTGTGGCCTGCACTCTGCTGCTAGAGGGATGGAGAAAAATGCATTAGCGATATCAATTGTGGCGTACCACCTGGCTGCCTTTGATTCCAGTTCGTACTGGAGTTCTAGCATGTCCGGCACTGCAGCACTCAGTGGTGGTGTGACCTCATTCAGGCCACGATAGTCCACGGTTAGCCTCCACTCCCCATTAGACTTCCGCACTGGCCATATGGGACTATTAAAAGGTGAATGAGTCTTGCTGATCACTCCTTGGCTCTCCAGTTGACGAATTAGCTCATGGATGGGAATCAGGGAGTCTCGGTCGGTGCGATATTGCCGCCGGTGCACAGTTGTAGTAGCAATTGGCACTTGTTGTTCTTCGACCCTCAGCAACCCCACAACAAAAGGGTCCTGTGAGAGACCGGGCAAGGTAGACAATTGTTCAATGCCCTCTGTCTCTAAGGCAGCTATGCCAAAAGCCCAGCGGAACCCTTTTGGGTCCTTAAAATATCCTCTTCTAAGATAGTCTATGCCAAGGATGCATGGAGCATCCGGGCCAGTCACAATACGGTGTTTTTGCCACTCATTCCCAGTTAGACTCAGTTCAGCTTCCAATACAGTTAATTGCTGGGATCCTCCCGTCACTCCATAAATACTGATGGGTTCTGGCCCCTTATAGCCTGATGGCATTAGAGTACATTGTGCACCGGTGTCTACTAAAGCCTTATACTTCTGTGCGTCTGACGTGCCAGGCCATCGAATCCACACAGTCCAATAAACTCGATTGTCCCTTTCCTCCCCCTGGCTGGAGGCAGGGCCCCTCTAATCCTCGTCAGAATCTTCATTCTTGTGTTTAAAGGACTGCCTGCTGGAAGTTGGAGCAGCAAACTTTTCAGAGACCCCCTTTTTCCCAATTGTTTTCTTTTGCAACTCACGTACCCGTGCCTCTAGGGTCGCGGTGGATTTTCCATCCCATTTTCTCATGTCCTCTCCATGGTCACGTAGGTAAAACCACAGGATGGCACGAGGTGTGTATCCACCATATCGTCTTCCTTGCACGGATGAGCGCTTACCCCTAATAGCAGAGACATTGGTTTGTACAGGAGGGGAGGAAAATAATCTCTCTTCAAGGTGGTGGACCTTTTCAGAAAGTTTCTCCAAAGTATTCTCTTTTAGTTGGTGGACCCTGGTTCGTTCAGGCGGGGAAGAAAATAATCTCTCTTCAAAGTGGTGGACTTTTTCAGAAAGTTTCTCCACAGCCGAAACGCAGGCCTGTAGGGAAGAGGAGAGGCTTTCTTCGTACTGCCGGAGTTGTTTAGCCACATCACCCACTGTGGGTTCCTCATCCTCTTTCCAGGCCATTATTGCCAATGAGCTGGCATATGATGATGGTGCACTCCGTACAAACTTCCGCCACATGGGTCGTGTACACTTGACTTCATCTGGATCTGTGGGTACTTGTCCATTGTCTGGGTCCTCATAAATCACCTCCCGTACGGCTAATTCCCTCAGGTACTGGATTCCCTTCTCCATAGTGGTCCACTTGTTTGGCAGACATACAAGTTCTTCCTTGTAGGGAAACCTTTCCCTTACAGCATACAGGAGACGCCTCCAGAGGCTGTGAGATCGTGCTCCATCTGCAATTGCTTTGTCAATGCCTGCATCTCTAGCAAGGGATCCCAGACGCCTGGCTTCCTTGCCCTCTAATTCCACACAATTGGCTCCGGTATCCCAGCACCGGAGCAGCCAGGTGACAAGCTGCTCACCTATGCAGCGACCAAAATCTTTTCGCACATCTCGTAGCTCACGCTGGTATAGGTTTCGGGTAACTACTGTTGATTTTTCAACATCCCCATCTTCATCCTCCTGCTCCTCTGATAGTCCGACCTCGTCTTCTCTACACCTAGACCTAGCAGAAGACTCTCTGCGTTCTAAACGACCTGAGTCTCTATACCATTTTTTCACCTTGTCTACAGGGGCAACTTGTACTGCTACAGCTCGTTTCTCTGACCCAACCACAGGGTCTGCCACAGGGGTTGGAACACCCCCTGCAGGGGCAACTTGCACTGCTACGGCTCGTTTCTCTGGCCCAGCCACAGGAGCTGGAGCGGCTGCATGAGCTGGAGCTGGAACAGCTACAGGAGCAGGAGCTGGAGCGGCTGCAGGAGGTGGAGCTGGAGCTGCAGGAGCTGGAGCAGCTGCAGGAGCTGGAGCTGCAGGAGCTGGAGCTGCAG
>NW_023311846.1:4841-5912 GCF_011077185.1 Oxyura jamaicensis
GGAGCTGGAGCGGCTGCAGGAGCAGGAGCTGGAGCGGCTGCAGGAGCGGCTGCAGGAGCTGGAGCTGGGGTGGCTGCAGGAGCGGCTGCAGGAGCAGGAGCTGGGGCAGGAGCTGGAGCGGCTGCAGGAGCAGGAGCTGGGGTGGCTGCAGGAGCGGCTGCAGGAGCAGGAGCTGGAGCTGGAGCTGGGGCGGCTGCAGGGTCTGTCACTTGGTTCATAGTAGCATCAATTGCAGCTCGATAGGCACAGGCCAGGCCCCAACATGCTACAGTGAGTTGTGTCACTTTGGAGCTGCCAGAGTCATGACACTCTTTTTGCAAGCATTCTACCAGTTTTTTAGGATTTTGCAGTTGTTCAGGGGTGAATCTACAAAACATCGGAGGTGCCCACTGCTCTAGCCACCTGCCCATATCCTCCCACACTCCCTGCCACTCACAATTATCCCGCCTCAGGACAGATCTCTGCATGAGATTCCTAAGTAGTTGTTTAACCTTGAACAAAACCTGAAGCGCATTCAAGAGACATAACAACAAGAACATGCTGGTCTGAGTATCCCAAGGATATTCAACATCTTGGAGAGCTATCGTAACTAGCTCGGGGGATAAGAGGGTGCTGAAGGAGAAAGGGAGAGTGAACAAGTAAGGAAAAATATCTTTCCCTGTCCCCTTCACAGACTGGCTCCCTGATGGAAAAAGGCAGTAGGTGTAATTGTTAATAGTTTCCGAGATATAGTTTCCAAAGTACAGAGTCGACGACAGTGCTGCGTACAAATACCAAGTTAGAGTCATGGCCAGATATTTCATCATATCGTAAGCTATTGCTACACAGCACAGTACCATAACGATCTTAAACCAGGGCCCGGAGAGGATAAACAGCACGACAGGGATCACATACAGCAAGTACCGTGCTATAAAATTCAGTTTGGAATACAGCCACAGCAGACTTGATATTAAAGCAATCAACATTCTGATTAGATCTGTCGTTATCTCAACCCTTCGTGCCCCACGTTGGGCGCCAAAAGAGCTGTTGTGGTTTAACCCGGCTGGCAGCTAAACACCACACAGCCGTTCG
>NW_023311847.1:0-6188 GCF_011077185.1 Oxyura jamaicensis
TGTCATGACTCTGGCAGTTCCAAAGTGACACAACTCACTGTAGCATGCTGCAATTGATGCTACTATGAACCGAGTGACAGACCCTGCAGCCGCTCCAGCTCTTGCTCCTGCAGCCGCCCCAGCTCCTGCTCCAGCTCCTGCTCCTGCAGCCGTCCCAGCTCCTGCTCCAGCTCCTGCTCCTGCAGCCGCCCCAGCTCCTGCTCCTGCAGCCGCCCCAGCTCCTGCTCCTGCAGCCGCTCCAGCTCCGGCTCCTGCAGCCGCTCCAGCTCCAGCTCCTGCAGCCGCTCCAGCTCCTGCAGCTCCAGCTCCTGCAGCCGCTCCAGCTCCTGCCCCTGTAGCTGTTCCAGCTCCAGCTCCTACAGCCGCTCCAGCTCCAGCCCCTGCAGCCGCTCCAGCTCCGGCTCCTGCAGCCGCTCCAGCTCCAGCCCCTGCAGCCGCTCCAGCTCCAGCTCCTGCAGCCGCTCCAGCTCCTGTGACTGGGCCACAGAAACGAGCCCTAGCAGTGCAAGTTGCCCCTGCAGAGGGTGTTCCCACCCCTGTGGCAGACCCTGTGGCTGAGCCAGAGAAAAGAGCTGGAGCAGTACAAGTTGCCCCTGTAGACAAGGTGAAAAAATGGTATAGAGACTCAGGTCGTTTAGAACGCAGAGAGTCTTCTGCTAGGTGTAGGTATGGAGAAGACGAGGCTGGGCCATCAGAGGTGCAGGAGGATGAAGATGGGGATGTTGAAAAATCAACAGTAGTTACCCGAAACCTATACCAGCGTGAGCTACGAGATGTGCGAAAAGATTTTGGTCGCTGCATAGGTGAGCAGCTTGTCACCTGGCTGCTCTGGTGCTGGGATACCGGAGCCAATTGTGTGGAATTAGAGGGCAAGGAAGCCAGGTGGCTGGGATCCCTTGCTAGAGATGCAGGCATTGACAAAGCAATTGCAGATGGAGCACGATCTCACAGCCTCTGGAGGCGTCTCCTGTACGCTGTCAGGGAAAGGTTTCCCTACAAGGAAGAACTTGTATGTCTGCCAGGCAAGTGGACCACTATGGAGAAGGGAATCCAGTACCTGAGGGAATTAGCCGTACGGGAGGTGATTTATGAGGACCCAGACAATGGACAAGTACTCCCAGATCCAGATGAAGTCAGGTGTACTCGACCCATGTGGCGGAAGTTTGTACGGAGTGCACCATCATCATATGCCAGCTCATTGGCAATAATGGCCTGGAAAGAGGATGAGGAACCCACAGTGGGTGATGTGGCTAAACAACTCCGGCACTACGAAGAAAGCCTCTCCTCTTCCCTACAGGCCTGCATCTCGGCTGTGGAGAAACTTTCTGAAAGCGTCCATCAACTAAAAGAGAATACTTTGGAGAAACTTTCTGAAAAGGTCCACCACCTTGAAGAGAGATTATTTTCCTCCCCACCTGAACAAACCAGGGTTCACCAACTAAAAGAGAATACTTTGGAGAAACTCTCTGAAGAGGTCCAGCAACTTAAAGAGAGTTTATTTTCCTCCCCTCCTGTACAAACCAATGTCTCTGCTATTAGGGGTAAGCGCTCATCCGTGCAAGGAAGATGATATGGTGGATACACACCTCGGGCCATCCTGTGGTTTTACCTATGTGACCATGGAGAAGACATGAGAAAATGGGATGGAAAATCCACCGCGACCCTAGAGGCACGGGTACGTGAGTTGCAAAAGAAAACAATCGGGAAAAAGGGGGTATCTGAAAAGTCTGCTGCTCCAACTTCCAGCAGGCAGTCCTTTAAACACAGGAATGAAGATTCTGATGAGGATTAGAGGGGCCCTGGGTCCAGCCAGGGGGAAGAAAGGGACAATCAAGTTTATTGGACTGTGTGGATTCGATGGCCTGGCACATCAGACGCACAGAAGTATAAGGCTTTAGTAGACACCGGTGCACAATGTACTCTAATGCCTATTCAAGCTATACAGGGCCAGAGCCCATCAGTATTTATGGAGTGACGGGGGGATCCCAGCAATTAACTGTATTGGAAGCT
This sequence comes from Oxyura jamaicensis, assembly GCF_011077185.1. Taxonomy (NCBI): domain Eukaryota; kingdom Metazoa; phylum Chordata; class Aves; order Anseriformes; family Anatidae; genus Oxyura; species Oxyura jamaicensis. The sequence goes on from NW_023311847.1 coordinate 2,011, forward strand.
GAACTGAGTCTAACTGGGAAGGAGTGGCAAAAACACCGTATTGTGACTGGCCCGGATGCTCCGTGCATCCTTGGCATAGACTATCTTAGAAGAGGATATTTCAAGGACCCAAAAGGGTTCTGCTGGGCTTTTGGCATAGCTGCCTTAGAGACAGAGGGCATTGAACAATTGTCTACCTTGCCTGGTCTCTCAGAGGACCCTTTTGTTGTGGGGTTGCTGAGGGTCGAAGAACAATAAGTGCCAATTGCTATTACAACTGTGCACCGGCGGCAATAGCGCACCGACCGAGACTCCCTGATTCCCATCCATGAGCTAATTCGTCAACTGGAGAGCCAAGGAGTGATCAGCAAGACTCATTCACCTTTTAATAGTCCCATATGGCCAGTGCGAAAGTCTAATGGGGAGTGGAGACTAACCGTGGACTATCGTGGCCTGAATGAGGTCACACCACCACTGAGTGCTGCAGTGCCGGACATGCTAGAACTTCATTACGAACTGGAATCAAAGGCAGCCAAGTGGTACGCCACAATTGATATCGCTAATGCATTTTTCTCCATCCCTCTAGCAGCAGAGTGCAGGCCACAGTTTGCCTTTACTTGGAGGGGAGTCCAATATACTTGGAATCGGCTGCCCCAGGGGTGGAAACATAGCCCTACAATTTGCCATGGACTGATCCAGTCTGCGCTGGAGCAGGGGGAAGCTCCTGAACACCTGCAGTACATCGATGACATCATTGTGTGGGGTGACACAGCAGAGGAAGTTTTTGAGAAAGGGAAGAAAATAATCCAAATCCTTCTGAAGGCCGGTTTTGCCATAAAACAAAATAAAGTTAAAGGACCTGCACGAGAGATCCAGTTTTTAGGAATCAAATGGCAAGATGGATGTCGTCAAATCCCAATGGATGTGATCAACAAAATAACAGCTATGTCTCCACCAACTAGCAAAAAGGAAACACAAACTTTCCTAGGTGTCGTGGGGTTTTGGAGAATGCACATTCCAAATTACAGTCTGATTGTAAACCCGCTCTACCAAGTAACCCGTAAGAAGAATGATTTTGAATGGGGCCCTGAGCAACGACAAGCTTTTGAACAAATTAAGCAGGAAATAGTTCATGCAGTAGCCCTTGGGCCAGTCCGAACGGGACCAGATGTAAAGAATGTGCTCTACACCGCAGCCGGGGAGAATGGCCCCACCTGGAGCCTCTGGCAGAAAGAACCTGGGGAAACTCGAGGTCGACCCCTAGGCTTTTGGAGTCAGGGATACAGAGGATCTGAGGCCCGCTACACTCCAACCGAAAAGGAGATATTGGCGGCATATGAAGGAGTTCAATCTGCTTCAGAAGTGGTCGGTACTGAAGCACAGCTCCTCCTGGCACCCCGACTGCCAGTACTGGGCTGGATGTTCAAAGGAAGGGTCCCCTCTACATCATGCAACTGACGCTACATGGAGCAAGTGGGTTGCACTGATTACTCAGCGGGCTCGACTAGGAAACCCCAGTCGTCCGGGAATCTTGGAAGTGATTATGGACTGGCCAGAAGGCAAATACTTTGGGATGTCATCAGAGGAGGAGGTGGTCCGTGCTGAAGAAGCTCCACTGTACAACAAGCTACCAGAAAATGAGAAGAGATATGCCCTGTTCACTGACGGGTCCTGTCGCATTGTGGGAAAGCATCGGAGATGGAAAGCTGCTGTATGGAGTCCTACACGACGAGTTGCAGAAGCTGCTGAGGGAGAAGGTGAATCGAGTCAATTTGCAGAAGTGAAAGCCATCCAGCTGGCTTTAGATATTGCTGAACGAGAAAAGTGGCCAGTTCTCTACCTATACACTGATTCATGGATGGTAGCAAATGCCCTTTGGGGGTGGTTACAGCAATGGAAACAGAACAACCAGCAGCGCAGGGGCAAACCCATTTGGGCTGCTGCATTATGGCAAGATATTGCTGCCCGGGTAGAGAACCTGGTTGTAAAGGTACGCCATGTAGATGCTCATGTGCCCAAGAATCGGGCTACTGAAGAACATCAAAACAACCAGCAGGTGGATCAGGCTGCCAAGATTGAAGTGGCTCAGGTGGACCTGGACTGGCAACATAAGGGTAAATTATTTATAGCCTGATGGGCCCATGAAACCTCAGGCCATCAAGGCAGAGATGCAACATACAGATGGGCTCGTGATCAAGGGGTGGACCTGACCATGGACACTATAGCACAGGTTATTCATGATTGTGAAACATGTGCTGCAATCAAGCAAGCCAAATGGTCAAAGCCTCTTTGGTATGGAGGACGATGGCTGAAATATAAATATGGAGAGGCCTGGCAGATTGATTACATCACACTCCCTCAAACCCGCAATGGCAAGCGCCATGTACTTCCAATGGTGGAAGCAACCACCGGATGGCTGGAAACATATCCTGTGCCCCATGCCACTGCCCAAAACACTATCCTGGGCCTTGAAAAGCAAGCGCTATGGTGACATGGCACCCCAGAAAGAATTGAGTCAGACAATGGGACTCATTTCCAAAACAACCTTATAGATACTTGGGCCAAAGAACATGGTATTGAGTGGGTATATCACATCCCCTATCACGCACCAGCCTCCGGTAAAGTTGAGCGATACAATGGACTGTTAAAGGCTACACTGAAAGCAATGGGTGCTGGGACATTCAGAAATTGGGATGCACATTTGGCAAAGGCCACCTGGTTAGTCAATACTAGGGGATCTGCCAACCGAGCTGGACCTGCCCAATCAAACCTGCTACGTACAGTAGAAGGGGATAAAGTTCCTGTAGTGCATGTAAGAAATATGCTAGGTAGAACAGTCTGGGCTACTCCTGCCTCAGGAAAAGGCAAACCCATTCGTGGGATTGCTTTTGCTCAAGGACCTGGATGCACTTGGTGGGTAATGCAAAAGAATGGGGAGGTCCGGTGTGTACCTCAGGGGGATTTAATACTGGGTGAGAATAGCCCATGAGTTGAGTTGTATTATGTTAATTATTATTAACACTCTGTGTCATCATTACCATAGATGAAAATAGTGATTAACTAGAATGTATTGGAAAAAGTGTAACCTGAGCATGACATAAATGGTATGGAATAAGGGGTGGATATATGTCCTGGTTTCAGTTAGGACAGTTATTTTCCCTCCTAGTAGCTGCTAGGGTGCTATGTTTTGGATTAAGATGAGAAGAGTGCTGATAACATGCTGATGTTTTAATTGCTGCAGAGCACTGCTTATACTAAGCCAAGGACTTTTCAGCTTCTCACTCTGTCCTGCCAGCGGGCAGGCTGGGGGTGCAGCAAGAGCTGGGAGGGGACAGAACCAGGACAGCTGACCCAAACTGGCCAAAGGGGTATTCCATACCATCTGACGTCATGCTAAACAATATATTGGGGTGGCTAGCCGAGGTGGGGGGGCCGGCTGCTCGGGGTTGGGCTGGGCATCGGTCAGCGGGTGGTGAGCAATTGCATTGTGCATCACTTGTTTGTACATATTATTATTATTATCATTATTATTTTCTATCTTAATAAACTGTCTTTATCTCAACTCACAGGCTTCACTTTCCCGTTTCTCTCCCCCATCCCAGAGAGGGAGGGGGGAGGGTGAGCGAACGGCTGTGTGCTGTTTAGCTGCCAGCCAGGTTAAACCACAACAGCTCTTTTGGCGCCCAACGTGGGGCACGAAGGGTTGAGATAACGACAGATCTAATCAGAATGTTGATTGCTTTAATATCAAGTCTGCTGTGCCTGTATTCCAAACTGAGTTTTATAGCACGTTACTTGCTGTATGTGATCCCTGTCGTGCTGTTTATCCTTTCCGGGCCCTGGTTTAAGATCGTTATGGTACTGTGCTGTGTAACAATAGCTTACGATATGATGAAATATCTGGCCATGACTCTAACTTGGTATTTGTACTCAGCACTGTCGTCGACTCTGTACTTTGGAAACTCTATCTCGGAAACTATTAACAATTACACCTACTGCCTTTTTTCATCAGGGAGCCAGTCTGTGGAGGGGACAGGGGAATATATTTTTCCCTACTTGTTCACTCTCCCTTTCTCCTTCAGCACCTTCTTATCCCCCGAGCTAGTTACGCTAGCTCTCCAAGATGCTGAATATCCTTGGGATACTCAGACCAGCATGTTCTTGTTGTTATGTCTCTTGAATGCGCTTCAGGTTTTGTT
>NW_023311848.1:0-981 GCF_011077185.1 Oxyura jamaicensis
CGAACGGCTGTGTGGTGTTTAGCTGCCAGCCGGGTTAAACCACAACAGCTCTTTTGGCGCCCAACGTGGGGCACGAAGGGTTGAGATAACGACAGATCTAATCAAAATGTTGATTGCTTTAATATCAAGTCTGCTGTGCCTGTATTCCAAACTGAATTTTATAGCACGTTACTTGCTGTATGTGATCCCTGTCGTGCTGTTTATCCTCTCCGGGCCCTGGTTTAAGATCGTTATGGTACTGTGCTGTGTAGCAATAGCTTACGATATGATGAAATATCTGGCCATGACTCTAACTTGGTATTTGTACGCAGCACTGTCGTCGACTCTGTACTTTGGAAACTATATCTCGGAAACTATTAACAATTACACCTACTGCCTTTTTCCATCAGGGAGCCAGTCCGTGAAGGGGACAGGGAAAGATATTTTTCCTTACTTGTTCACTCTCCCTTTCTCCTTCAGCACCCTCTTATCCCCCGAGCTAGTTACGATAGCTCTCCAAGATGTTGAATATCCTTGGGATACTCAGACCAGCATGTTCTTGTTGTTATGTCTCTTGAATGCGCTTCAGGTTTTGTTCAAGGTTAAACAACTACTTAGGAATCTCATGCAGAGATCCGTCCTGAGGCGGGATAATTGTGAGTGGCAGGGAGTGTGGGAGGATATGGGCAGGTGGCTAGAGCAGTGGGCACCTCCGATGTTTTGTAGATTCACCCCTGAACAACTGCAAAATCCTAAAAAACTGGTAGAATGCTTGCAAAAAGAGTGTCATGACTCTGGCAGTTCCAAAGTGACACAACTCACTGTAGCATGTTGGGGCCTGGCCTGTGCCTATCGAGCTGCAATTGATGCTACTATGAACCAAGTGACAGACCCTGCAGCCGCCCCAGCTCCAGCTCCAGCTCCAGCTCCTGCTCCTGCAGCCGCTCCTGCAGCCGCTCCAGCTCCTGCTCCTGCAGCCGCTCCTGCAGCCACCCCAGCTCC
>NW_023311848.1:1081-6203 GCF_011077185.1 Oxyura jamaicensis
CCAGCTCCTGCAGCCGCTCCAGCTCCTGCTCCTGTAGCTGTTCCAGCTCCAGCTCATGCAGCCGCTCCAGCTCCTGTGGCTGGGCCAGAGAAACGAGCCGTAGCAGTGCAAGTTGCCCCTGCAGGGGGTGTTCCAACCCCTGTGGCAGACCCTGTGGTTGGGTCAGAGAAACGAGCTGTAGCAGTACAAGTTGCCCCTGTAGACAAGGTGAAAAAATGGTATAGAGACTCAGGTCGTTTAGAACGCAGAGAGTCTTCTGCTAGGTCTAGGTGTAGAGAAGACGAGGTCGGACTATCAGAGGAGCAGGAGGATGAAGATGGGGATGTTGAAAAATCAACAGTAGTTACCCGAAACCTATACCAGCGTGAGCTACGAGATGTGCGAAAAGATTTTGGTCGCTGCATAGGTGAGCAGCTTGTCACCTGGCTGCTCCGGTGCTGGGATACCGGAGCCAATTGTGTGGAATTAGAGGGCAAGGAAGCCAGGCGGCTGGGATCCCTTGCTAGAGATGCAGGCATTGACAAAGCAATTGCAGATGGAGCACGATCTCACAGCCTCTGGAGGCGTCTCCTGTATGCTGTAAGGGAAAGGTTTCCCTACAAGGAAGAACTTGTATGTCTGCCAAACAAGTGGACCACTATGGAGAAGGGAATCCAGTACCTGAGGGAATTAGCCGTACGGGAGGTGATTTATGAGGACCCAGACAATGGACAAGTACCCACAGATCCAGATGAAGTCAAGTGTACACGACCCATGTGGCGGAAGTTTGTACGGAGTGCACCATCATCATATGCCAGCTCATTGGCAATAATGGCCTGGAAAGAGGATGAGGAACCCACAGTGGGTGATGTGGCTAAACAACTCCGGCAGTACGAAGAAAGCCTCTCCTCTTCCCTACAGGCCTGCGTTTCGGCTGTGGAGAAACTTTCTGAAAAAGTCCACCACTTTGAAGAGAGATTATTTTCCTCCCCTCCTGTACAAACCAATGTCTCTGCTATTAGGGGTAAGCGCTCATCCGTGCAAGGAAGACGATATGGTGGATACACACCTCGTGCCATCCTGTGGTTTTACCTACGTGACCATGGAGAGGACATGAGAAAATGGGATGGAAAATCCACCGCGACCCTAGAGGCACGGGTACGTGAGTTGCAAAAGAAAACAATTGGGAAAAAGGGGGTCTCTGAAAAGTTTGCTGCTCCAACTTCCAGCAGGCAGTCCTTTAAACACAAGAATGAAGATTCTGACGAGGATTAGAGGGGCCCTGCCTCCAGCCAGGGGGAGGAAAGGGACAATCGAGTTTATTGGACTGTGTGGATTCGATGGCCTGGCACGTCAGACGCACAGAAGTATAAGGCTTTAGTAGACACCGGTGCACAATGTACTCTAATGCCATCAGGCTATAAGGGGCCAGAACCCATCAGTATTTATGGAGTGACGGGAGGATCCCAGCAATTAACTGTATTGGAAGCTGAACTGAGTCTAACTGGGAATGAGTGGCAAAAACACCGTATTGTGACTGGCCCGGATGCTCCATGCATCCTTGGCATAGACTATCTTAGAAGAGGATATTTTAAGGACCCAAAAGGGTTCCGGTGGGCTTTTGGCATAGCTGCCTTAGAGACAGAGGGCATTGAACAATTGTCTACCTTGCCCGGTCTCTCAGAGGACCCTTTTGTTGTGGGGTTGCTGAGGGTCGAAGAACAACAAGTGCCAATTGCTACTACAACTGTGCACCGGCGGCAATATCGCACCGACCGAGACTCCCTGATTCCCATCCATGAGCTAATTCGTCAACTGGAGAGCCAAGGAGTGATCAGCAAGACTCATTCACCTTTTAATAGTCCCATATGGCCAGTGCGGAAGTCTAATGGGGAGTGGAGACTAACCGTGGACTATCGTGGCCTGAATGAGGTCACACCACCACTGAGTGCTGCAGTGCCGGACATGCTAGAACTCCAGTACGAACTGGAATCAAAGGCAGCCAGGTGGTACGCCACAATTGATATCGCTAATGCATTTTTCTCCATCCCTCTAGCAGCAGAGTGCAGGCCACAGTTTGCCTTTACTTGGAGGGGAGTCCAATATACTTGGAATCGGCTGCCCCAGGGGTGGAAACACAGCCCTACAATTTGCCATGGACTGATCCAGTCTGCGCTGGAGCAGGGGGAAGCTCCTGAACACCTGCAGTACATCGATGACATCATTGTGTGGGGTAACACAGCAAAGGAAGTTTTTGAGAAAGGGAAGAAAATAATCCAAATCCTTCTGAAGGCCGGTTTTGCCATAAAACAAAGTAAAGTTAAAGGACCTGCACGAGAGATCCAGTTTTTAGGAATAAAATGGCAAGATGGACGTCGTCAAATCCCAATGGATGTGATCAACAAAATAACAGCTATGTCTCCACCAACTAGCAAAAAGGAAACACAAACTTTCCTAGGTGTCGTGGGGTTTTGGAGAATGCACATTCCAAATTACAGTCTGATTGTAAACCCGCTCTACCAAGTAACCCGTAAGAAGAATGATTTTGAATGGGGCCCTGAGCAACGACAAGCTTTTGAACAAATTAAGCAGGAAATAGTTCATGCAGTAGCCCTTGGGCCAGTCCGAACGGGACCAGATGTAAAGAATGTGCTCTACACCGCAGCCGGGGAGAATGGCCCCACCTGGAGCCTCTGGCAGAAAGAACCTGGGGAAACTCGAGGTCGACCCCTAGGGTTTTGGAGTCGGGGATACAGAGGATCTGAGGCCCGCTACACTCCAACCGAAAAGGAGATATTGGCGGCATATGAAGGAGTTCGATCTGCTTCGGAAGTGGTCGGTACTGAAGCACAGCTCCTCCTGGCACCCCGACTGCCAGTACTGGGCTGGATGTTCAAAGGAAGGGTCCCCTCTACACATCATGCAACTGATGCTACATGGAGCAAGTGGGTTGCACTGATTACTCAGCGGGCTCGAATAGGAAACCCCAGTCGTCCGGGAATCTTGGAAGTGATTATGGATTGGCCAGAAGGCAAATACTTTGGGATGTCATCAGAGGAGGAGGTGGTCCGTGCTGAGGAAGCTCCACTGTACAACAAGCTACCAGAAAATGAGAAGAGATATGCCCTGTTCACTGACGGGTCCTGTCGCATTGTGGGAAAGCATCGGAGGTGGAAAGCTGCTGTATGGAGTCCTACACGACGAGTTGCAGAAGCTGCTGAGGGAGAAGGTGAATCGAGTCAATTTGCAGAAGTAAAAGCCATCCAGCTGGCTTTAGATATTGCTGAACGAGAAAAGTGGCCAGTTCTCTACCTATACACTGATTCATGGATGGTAGCAAATGCCCTTTGGGGGTGGTTACAGCAATGGAAACAGAACAACTGGCAGCGCAGGGGCAAACCCATTTGGGCTGCTGCATTATGGCAAGATATTGCTGCCCGGGTAGAGAACCTGGTTGTAAAGGTACGCCATGTAGATGCCCATGTGCCTAAGAATCGGGCTACTGAAGAACATCAAAACAACCAGCAGGTGGATCAGGCTGCCAAGATTGAACTGGCTCAGGTGGACCTGGACTGGCAATATAAGGGTGAACTATTTGTAGCCCGATGGGCCCATGAAACCTCGGGCCATCAAGGCAGAGATGCAACATACAGATGGGCTCGTGATCGAGGGGTGGACCTGACCATGGACACTATAGCACAGGTTATTCATGATTGTGAAACATGTGCTGCAATCAAGCAAGCCAAACGGTCAAAGCCTCTTTGGTACGGGGGACGATGGCTGAAATACAAATATGGAGAGGCCTGGCAGATTGATTACATCACACTCCCTCAAACCCGCAATGGTAAGCGCCACGTACTTACAATGGTGGAAGCAACCACCGGGTGGCTGGAAACATATCCTGTGCCCCATGCCACTGCCCGGAACACTATCCTGGGCCTTGAAAAGCAAGTGCTATGGCGACATGGCACCCCAGAAAGAATTGAGTCAGACAATGGGACTCATTTCCGAAACAACCTTATAGATACTTGGGCCAAAGAACATGGTATTGAGTGGGTGTATCACATCCCCTATCACGCACCAGCCTCCGGTAAAGTTGAGCGATACAATGGACTGTTAAAGACTACACTGAAAGCAATGGGTGCTGGGACATTCAGAAATTGGGACACACATTTGGCAAAGGCCACCTGGTTAGTCAATACTAGGGGATCTGCCAATCGAGCTGGACCTGCCCAATCAAACCTGCTACGTACAGTAGAAGGGGATAAAGTTCCTGTAGTGCATGTAAGAAATATGCTAGGTAAAACAGTCTGGGCTACTCCTGCCTCAGGAAAAGGCAAACCCATTCGTGGGATTGCTTTTGCTCAAGGACCTGGATGCACTTGGTGGGTAATGCAAAAGAATGGGGAGGTCCGGTGTGTACCTCAAGGGGATTTAATACTGGGTGAGAATAGCCCATGAGTTGAGATGTATTATGTTAATTATTATATAATACTGTGTGTCATCACTACCATAGATGAAAATAGTGATTAACTAGAATGTATTGGAAAGAGTGTAACCTGAGCATGACATAAATGGTATGGAATAAGGGGTGGATATATGTCTTGGTTTCAGTTAGGACAGTTATTTTTCCTCCTAGTAGCTGGTAGGGTGCTATGTTTTGGATTAGGATGAGAAGAGTGCTGATAACATGCTGATGTTTTAATTGCTGCAGAGCACTGCTTATACTAAGCCAAGGACTTTTCAGCTCCTCGCTCTGTCCTGCCAGCGGGCAGGCTGGGGGTGCAGCAAAAGCTGGGAGGGGACAAACCCAGGACAGCTGACCCAAACTGGCCAAAGGGGTATTCCATACCATCTGACGTCATGCTAAACAATATATAGGGGTGGCTAGCCGGGGTGGGGGGGCCGGCTGCTCGGGGTTGGGCTGGGCATCGGTCAGCGGGTGGTGAGCAATTGCATTGTGCATCACTTGTTTGTACATATTATTATTATTATCATTATTATTTTCTATCTTAATAAACTGCCTTTATCTCAACCCACAGGCTTCACTTTCCCGTTTCTCTCCCCCATCCCAGAGAGGGAGGGGGGAGGGTGAGCGAACGGCTGTGTGGTGTTTAGCTGCCAGCCGGGTTAAACCACAACA
>NW_023311849.1:0-1071 GCF_011077185.1 Oxyura jamaicensis
GGAGCTGGAGCGGCTGCAGGAGCAGGAGCTGGAGCGGCTGCAGGAGCGGCTGCAGGAGCTGGAGCTGGGGTGGCTGCAGGAGCGGCTGCAGGAGCAGGAGCTGGGGCAGGAGCTGGAGCGGCTGCAGGAGCAGGAGCTGGGGTGGCTGCAGGAGCGGCTGCAGGAGCAGGAGCTGGAGCTGGAGCTGGGGCGGCTGCAGGGTCTGTCACTTGGTTCATAGTAGCATCAATTGCAGCTCGATAGGCACAGGCCAGGCCCCAACATGCTACAGTGAGTTGTGTCACTTTGGAGCTGCCAGAGTCATGACACTCTTTTTGCAAGCATTCTACCAGTTTTTTAGGATTTTGCAGTTGTTCAGGGGTGAATCTACAAAACATCGGAGGTGCCCACTGCTCTAGCCACCTGCCCATATCCTCCCACACTCCCTGCCACTCACAATTATCCCGCCTCAGGACAGATCTCTGCATGAGATTCCTAAGTAGTTGTTTAACCTTGAACAAAACCTGAAGCGCATTCAAGAGACATAACAACAAGAACATGCTGGTCTGAGTATCCCAAGGATATTCAACATCTTGGAGAGCTATCGTAACTAGCTCGGGGGATAAGAGGGTGCTGAAGGAGAAAGGGAGAGTGAACAAGTAAGGAAAAATATCTTTCCCTGTCCCCTTCACAGACTGGCTCCCTGATGGAAAAAGGCAGTAGGTGTAATTGTTAATAGTTTCCGAGATATAGTTTCCAAAGTACAGAGTCGACGACAGTGCTGCGTACAAATACCAAGTTAGAGTCATGGCCAGATATTTCATCATATCGTAAGCTATTGCTACACAGCACAGTACCATAACGATCTTAAACCAGGGCCCGGAGAGGATAAACAGCACGACAGGGATCACATACAGCAAGTACCGTGCTATAAAATTCAGTTTGGAATACAGCCACAGCAGACTTGATATTAAAGCAATCAACATTTTGATTAGATCTGTCGTTATCTCAACCCTTCGTGCCCCACGTTGGGCGCCAAAAGAGCTGTTGTGGTTTAACCCGGCTGGCAGCTAAACACCACACAGCCGTTCG
>NW_023311850.1:0-1790 GCF_011077185.1 Oxyura jamaicensis
CACAGAATCACAGAATAGTCTAGGTTGGAAGAGACCTCCAAGATCACCGAGTCCAACCTCTGACCTAACACTTACAAGTCCTCCACTAAACCATATCCCTAAGCTCTACATCTAGACGTCTTTTAAAGACCTCCAGGGATGGTGACTCAACCACTTTTCTGGGCAGACTATTCCAGTGACTAACAACCCGTTCAGTAAAGAAGTTCTTCCTAATATCCAACCTAAAACTCCCCTGGTGCAACTTTAGCCCATTCCCCCTCGTCCTGTCACCAGGCACGTGGGAGAACAGACCAACCCCCAACTCGCTACAGCCTCCCTTCAGGTACCTGTAGAGTGCAATAAGGTCACCCCTGAGCCTCCTCTTCTCCAGGCTAAACAGTCCCAGCTCCCTCAGCCGCTCCTCGTAAGACTTGTTCTCCAGACCCTTCACCAGCTTCGTTGCCCTTCTCTGGACTCGCTCGAGCACCTCGATGTCCTTCTTGTAGCGAGGGGCCCAAAACTGAACGCAGTACTTGAGGTGCGGCCTCACCAGAGCCGAGTACAGGGGGACAATCACTTCCCTGGACCTGCTGGCCACACTGTTTCTTATGCAAGCCAGGATGCTGCTGGCCTTCTTGGCCGCCTGAGCACACTGCTGGTTCATATTCAGCCGACTATCAACCACTACTCCCAGGTCCTTCTCTGACAGGCAGCTTTCTAACCGCACATCTCCCAGCCTGTAGTGCTGTTTGGGGTTGTTGGGCCCCACCTGCAGGACCCGGCACTTGGCCTTGCTGAACTTCATACAGTTGGCCCTGGCCCATCGGTCCAGCCTATCCAGATCCTCCTGCAGAGCCTTCCTACCCTCGAGCAGATCGACACACGCACCTAACTTGGTGTTGTCTGCAAACTTGCTGAGGGCGCACTCGATCCCCTCGTCCAGATCATTGATGAAGATGTTAAAGAGGACTGGCCCCAGTACCGAGCCCTGGGGGACTCCACTAGTGACCGGCCTCCAACTGGATTTGACTCCATTCACCACAACTCTCTGGGCCCTGCCATCCAGACAGCTCTTAACCCAACAAAGTGTGTGCCAGTCCAAGCCATGAGCAGCCAGTTTCCTGAGGAGAATGCTGTGGGAAACGGTGTCAAATGCCTTACTGAAGTCAAGGTAGACCACGTCCACAGCCTTTCCCTCATCCACTAAGCGTGTCACCTTGTCATAGAAGGAGATCAGGTTCATCAAGCAGGACCTGCCCTTCATAAACCCATGCTGACTAGGCCTGATCGCCTGCTTGCCCTGCAACTGCCGCATGATGACACCCAAGATAATCTGCTCCATGAGCTTTCAGGGGTTAATATAATAGCAGGGAGGGCATGAATTGTTAACCACATGTGAATTTATTAAGAACAGAAAAAATGTCCCTAATAACTGAGAGACTGCTTCAGGCAAGCAGCTTTGTAACACCTGCACTAAGACATAAACAAAAAATGTTGATAAATGTGAGATTGTTCTAAACCTCCAAAAGGGACACAATAGAAACTTTATAATTGACTGTCAGGCATGTCACAGAAAAACCAATAATCCTAAATAAATGCACGAGGCTCTTTTCAGTACTTTAATAAGACTTACCAGGCAGTACTTTTTAATGTCATTACTCAGGTTTTTCAGAAGTTACAGTCACTTTTTCTTTAGTCTTCGGCCATTATAGAACCATCTGGAAATGTAATGCCTCTTATATCTTAGGATGAATTAAGAAATGGACAGAATCACAGAATCACAGAATAGTCTAGGTTGGAAGAGACCTCCA
>NW_023311851.1:0-5640 GCF_011077185.1 Oxyura jamaicensis
GGGCTGCTGCAGGGAAAGGTGACTCCATCCCAGACAGACCCAACACAACCTCCACCCCTTATTCCATAACATTTGTGTCACACTCAGGTCCCCATAGTTTAGTATATAGATATTTCATCACCATTATTCTCTATCTATTAAAGTGTTTATACATCTGTACTTTTCATTCCACAGGCTTTTCCCAAAAATGTTCATAAAAGCTGTTGATGGTTTCAGCTTCATCTGTCAAAATGGTCACTCAGGGCAGGCGAAGTTGATTTTCTTGACACCAGCACCAGCTTAGCTCATGTCACTGTTGCATTTGCCCGGTTCCTTGCGAAGTTGACCTGTCATTGGTTCTGCAATGTCCTCCTGCAACACATAACTTGGATTACAGATTAATTTTCTCTCAAGGTTAAATCTCCTTGAGGCACACACCTGATATCCCCATCCTTCTGCATTACCCACCAGGTATACCCTGGTCCTTGGGCAAAGACAATCCCACAAGCGGGTTTGCCTTTTCCCATGGCAGGAGTAACCCACACCGCCTTCCCCATCCACTTCCCTACATGCACTACGGGGACTTTAGCTTCTCCCACAGTGTGTAGGGGTTTTGTTTCAGCAGGACCAGGACGGCTTTCAGACCCCCTGTTGTTAACTAGCCAAGTGGCCTCTGGTAGATTCATGTCCCAATGTTTCCACGTCCCAGCACCCAATGCTCGTAACATAGTTTTTAACAATCCATTGTATCTCTCAACCTTCCCAGAAGCTTGGGGGTGATAAGGGATGTGATACACCCACTCAATGCCATGTCTCTTGGCCCAGGAGGTGACTAATTTGTTTTGAAAGTGACTCCCATTGTCGGATTCAATTCTTTCTGGTGTACCATGTCGCCACAGCACTTGTCTTTCCAGGCCCAAGATAGTGTTTCGGGCGGTGGCATGGTTTACTGGGTATGTTTCGAGCCACCCAGTTGTTGCTTCTACCATGGTTAGTATGTAACGTTTGCCTTGGCGGGTTTGTGGGAGTGGTCCGATGTAGTCAATCTGCCAGGCTTCACCATATCGAAATCCAAGCCATCTCCCCCTGTTCCAGGGAGACTTTATCCTCATGGCTCGTTTGATTGCAGCACATGTCTCACACTCATGGGTAACCTGCGTGATGGCCTCCATGGTCAGGTCCACCCCTCGATCACGAGCCCATCTGTATGTGGCATCCCTCCCTAGATGCCCTGATGTTTCATGGGCCCATCGAGCTACAAACAGCTCACCCTTACGTCCCCAGTCCAGGTCCACCTGAGCTACTTCAATTTTTGAAGCTCGATCCACTTCTTTGTTGTTCTGATGTTCTTCGGTGGCACGATTCTTAGGCATGTGGGCATCTACATGACGTACCTTTACATCCAGGTTTTCTACCCGGGCAGCAATATCTTGCCACAGAGTAGCAGCCCAGATAGGTTTACCTCTGCGCTGCCAGTTGTTCTGTTTCCATTGCTGTAACCACCCCCAAAGAGCATTTGCCACCATCCATGAGTCAGTGTAAAGATACAGTACTGGCCATTTTTCTCTTTCAGCAATTTCTAGGGCCAGTTGTATGGCTTTCACTTCTGCATATTGACTCGACTCACCTTCCCCTTCCATGGCCTCCACAACTTGTCGGGTGGGACTCCACACAGCAGCTTTCCATTTCCGATGGCTCCCTACCACACGGCAGGATCCGTCAGTGAATAACACATACTGCTTTCTGTCTTCTGGCAACTCGTTGTATGGTGGTGCCTCTTCAGCACGAGTTATGTCTTCTGTCGGTATTCCAAAATCCTTACCCTCTGGCCAGTCCATAATCTCTTCCAGGATTCCTGGGCGGTTGGGTTTCCCCATTCGAGCCCGCTGTGTAACTAACGCTATCCACTTACTCCATGTAGCGTCAGTTGCATGATGTGTAGTGGGGATTTTTCCTTTGAACATCCAATGTAACACAGGTAGCCGTGGGGCCAAGAGGAGTTGTGCTTCTGTACCAACAACCTCTGAAGCAGATCGAATCCCCTCATATGCTGTTAATATTTCTTTTTCAGTTGGGGTGTAATTGGCTTCTGATCCTCGAAAGCCCCGGCTCCAGAACCCCAAAGGTCAACCTCGAGTTTCTCCTGGGGTCTTCTGCCAGAGGCTCCAGGTGAGGCCATGCTCCCCAGCTGCAGTGTAAAGTATGTTTTGTACAGCTGGTCCGGTACAGACAGGCCCAAGGGCTACTGCACGAGCTATTTCTTGTTTGATTTGTTCAAAGGCCTGTTGTTGCTCGGGGCCCCACTCGAAAGAGTTCCTCTTTCGAGTCACTCGATATAGAGGACTCACAAGCTGGCTATAGCCTGGAATATGCATTCTCCAAAATCCAACGAGGCCTAGAAAAGCTTGTGTTTCTTTTTTGTTAGATGGTGGAGACATAACCGTAATTTTGTTGATCACGTCCGTTGGAATGTGGCGATGTCCATCCTGCCATTTTACCCCCAAGAACTGGATTTCCTGTGCGGGTCCCTTGACCTTATTCTGTTTGATAGCAAAGCCAGCTTTCAAGAGAATTTGAATTATTTTCTTCCCTTTCTTAAAAACTTCCTCTGCTGTGTTCCCCCATACGATGATATCATCAATGTACTGCAAGTGTTCAGGAGCATCCCCCTGTTCCAGTGTCGTCTGGATCAGTCCATGGCAAATGGTAGGGCTGTGTTTCCACCCCTGGGGCAGTCGATTCCAAGTGTACTGAATGCCTCTCCAAGTGAAAGCAAACTGTGGCCTGCATGCTGCTGCCAGAGGGATGGAGAAAAATGCATTAGCGATATCAATTGTTGCATACCACTTGGCTGCCTTTGATTCCAGTTCGTACTGGAGTTCTAGCATATCTGGCACTGCAGCACTCAGTGGTGGTGTGACTTCATTCAGGCCCCGATAGTCCACTGTTAGCCTCCACTCGCCATTAGACTTTCGCACTGGCCATATAGGACTATTGAAGGGTGAGTGAGTTTTGCTTATCACTCCTTGTCTCTCCAGATGATGAACTAACTCGTGGATAGGGATCAGGGAGTCTCGATTGGTGCGATATTGCCTCCGGTGCACAGTTGTAGTCGCAATCGGCACTTGTTGTTCTTCAATCCTCAGCAATCCTACGGCAGAAGGGTCTTCTGAGAGACCAGGCAGGGTAGACAGCTGCTTAATCTTCTCTGCGCTCAAAGCAGCTATGCCAAAAGCCCACCGGTACCCTTTTGGATCCTTGAAGTACCCTTTCTTGAGGTAGTCTATGCCGAGGATGCACGGAGCCTCTGGGCCAGTCACGATGGGGTGTTTTTGCCACTCATTCCCAGTTAGACTCACTTCAGCTTCCAATACAGTTAGCTCTTGGGATCCCCCTGTCACTCCAGAGATAGAGATAAGTTGTGCCCCTTGGTGGCCTGATGGCATTAGGGTACACTGTGCACCTGTGTCCACTAAAGCTCTATATTTCTGCGGTTCCGGTGTGCCAGGCCATCGAATCCACACAGTCCAGTAAATCCGGTTGTCCCTCTCCTCTACCTGGCCAGAGGCAGGGCCCCACTAGTCCTGGTTGGAGCATCTGTCAATTAATTCTTCCAAATGTGAATTAGAGGTCTCTTCGTCAGGGTCAGGAGTAATGCTAGCTTTCCTACTGCCTCTGGGGGTTTGCCCAACAGAAACTGGGGCAGCAATCCTCCTAGGGGCCTCTTTTCTTGTTGCCATGTCTTTCCGTAGTTCACGTACCCGAGCAGCTAGGACCGAGGTCGGTTCACCGTCCCACTTCCTCATATCTTCCCCATGGTCACGTAAATAAAACCACAAGGTACCCCGTGGTGTGCGTCCTCGATTCTCTCTTGCTTGAGCCGGAGAATGCTGGCACTTAATAGCTGAAAGATTCTTCCATCTAGGTGGGGAGGAAGTGATATGTTCCTCTAACCGCTGGGACAGTCTCTCCACGGCTGAAATGCAGGCCCGTATTGGGGCAGTGAGGTTTTCTTCATATCTATGAAGCTGAATGGACACATTGTCCACTGTTGGCCCCATCCCCTCATTCCAATTCATTGCTGCCAGTGTGCTGGCATGTGATGAGGGTGCAGCCCGTACAAACTTCCGCCACATGGATGTCGTGCATTGGACTTCGTCGGGATCTTGAGGTGTCTGAGCATTGTTTAAATCACTATAAATCATCTCCAGCACAGCTAATTCCCTCAGTTGCTGGAGACCTTTCTCCATGGTGGCCCACTTGCCTACTTGGTATACAATATCTTCCTTGTGGGGATGCCTTTCTTTCACGGCTGCCAGGAGTCGCCTCCAGAGGCTGAGGACCTGTGCCTCTCTCCCAATTACTCTGTCAATGAGCCTTTCTCTAGAGAGGGATCCCAGCTGCTTGGCTTCACTGCCTTCTAGTTGTTGGCTATTGGCCCCAGCATCCCAGCATCGAAGCAACCAGGTGAGGATGTGCTCACCTGGATGACGACTGAAATCCTTTCGTATTTCTCGCAACTCACTCAAGGATAGAGATCGAGTGGTTTCTGATTCATTTATTATTTCAGTCTCTTCTCCCTGATGTTGTGATGACGCTGCTTTAGAGGTGCCTGCCTTTTCCTCCTCTCCCTCCTCCTCAGGATAAGCTTCTTCCCTTACTAAACGAGCTGACTTCCGTTTCCATTGTTTTGTCTTGACTATAGGGGCTACTGATACCATAGATGGTTGGTCGTTTGGGGTGGTCACTGTGTGTGTTATCTCATTATCAAGTTCAGAAACTTTCCTATCCCCTTGAGGGTGCTGGGCAGTGTTAATTGACATTTGATAGGCGTGAGCCAGACCCCAGCAGAGTGCAGCAAGCTGATGGAGTTCTCTGGTATTGCCAGGGTCAGGGCATACGTCTTTCAAACATTCTACCAGTTTTTGTGGATTTTTCACTTGTTCAGGGGTGAAGTTAAAAACCATTGGAGGAGAAAACCGTGACAGGTACCTGCCCATATCCCCCCACACACCCTGCCACCCACAACTACTTTGCCTCGGGGCAGGTCTTTGGATGCTATTCTTAATAAATTGTTTGATTTTGGGAAGGAAGAAAAAGAATAGAACTAGTAATAGGAGGATGATATCTGACCAAGGGTATCCAAAAAACTCAAAGGCTGCTGTGATTAGCCCACAGGGAGAGAAGAAAAAAGCACCAGCCCTGATATTATTCATAAATTGACTGCCAGGGAAGAAAAAGAAGGCAGTGTAATTCTTCATATTTCCAGAAAGATAATCTCCAGGAGACCAGAAGGATAGCAATGCAGGGCCTGAGTACCAGTCAAAACTGGAGGCCAGCATGTTACCGCACAGTGTGATAAAGAAACAAAACACAGATTTCAACACGTTCTCCGATCAGATATAGAGGAAGAAAGAGAAAAGAGAACGGATTACGTACAACATAGTCATACAGGAGAATATTAACAGCAAGCCAAACATTGTGACTAGCAAGTACGTTAGGTGGAGTTACTTTAATCAATTCTACGGTTATCTCAACCCTCGAGCCCCACGTTGGGCGCCAAAAAGGACTGTGATGGTTTTACTCGAGTGGGCAGCCGAGCTCCACCACAACCGCTCTCTCACTCCTCCCCTCCTCAAAGAGGAAGGGGGAGAAAAGACA
>NW_023311852.1:0-5799 GCF_011077185.1 Oxyura jamaicensis
CCTAGCATTGTTCCATACTGACACGAATCAAATAAACACATTTCACAATCCCCCATTTCTTTTTTTTTCATGGTATTGATTCGTGTTTTTATTATTATTATTATTATTCAATCGAGTCAATACTTGCCAAATTGGTACCAATTTTGGATCCTCTTTTGTTTTATTATCATCAGGGAATGGGTTTTCCCTTACCCTGGTTCTGGGTCAACACGTACCACAGATATTTGCATTCCTTGTATAACCGAGTGTATTAGTCAGGTAAAACAGGGTATTAAACATGGAATTATTGAATTATTAAACAACCCTCCACATATTCCCAATAAAACTATCCTGATTCTAGTAAGCCAACCACTACCCATAAAGTCCCTCCATAATTTTCTTAAATTGATTTCATTCCAAATTTGAACTGGGACATGTGCAATTTTCTTCATTTCTTTTTACAAGTTCATTCACAACAGTTACTTAAGGTTAAATTTTCCACAGACTCCTCCTTCATGTGCTAGCAAATAATCTAAAGCTAAGCAATTTTGATACAAAGCAGTTCCCATCTTGGTATTTTGTTTTGCAATTAATCCGAGTGCATCTCCAGTTTTATTCACAACTATTTCTACTACAGCTTGCAACCTAAATATTCTATTAAGCATATCTGTTGGGGTCCTATAGCCCCAGGATCCGTACTCCAACAAGCACAACCCCAATTTGAGGGTCTGCAGTAATGATAACTCCGGTCCCATGGATAATCTCTTATCCAATCAGTGTAACATGTAGAAGTCACTGTTTTACCCTTTCTAGGACAAATGTACTTGGGCTGGTTACTATATCTCTTCCAGCTCAGGCTTCCACAATCAGTATATGGGTCTTCATCTATAATATCACAGGCATCAAAGGTTATTGACACTGAGGTATTCAGGGTGGTTACAATTTCACTTGTTCCAATTAATTTCTCCGCATAGAGCATACTGAGTTAGGTTAAAAATGCAGCTTCCTCTTTTCTGGCCTTTACAGTCATAGACAGTATGATACACCAATGTCTGGGAGCTCAACCATCCTTTTCTAGTTGACTGCAGTTGTTGGCCATAGCTTGGGCCAAGAAACTCACCCCAAGTAGGACTAGAAGAGGTCCGGTAAGGGCCATAGTGCTCGGCGGTCACAGCCCGAAGGGGTTGCAGCCCTTGGCAGACCTTCCCAGCCGCAGCACCAGTTCCCTATCCGGTCTTGCCCTCTTCCCTAATCTTAGAGGGGTGTACACTGCAGATGTACCTTCTCAGTACCTTCAGGGGATAATGCTTAACTGATCCCTGTTATTGATAAATCTCTTCTCTTAGTAGGTATCTATTCAAGAGGTTCTTTGTTTACTAATTTTACAGAAGTAATTACAATAAATTTGGAGTAATTACAATAAAGGAGTAATTACAATAAAATTCCCACAGCAACTTAGCTTATACTCTGATGAAAGCTTCTTCAAGTCCATCTGTTAGTTTAGTTTCTCCTGGTTCCGATGTTACTTTCCACTCTTCCACTGGACCTCTCGACACGTGTCCATCCTTTTTCAGCAGTTCTCACAGCTGTTTCCTTGTTAATAGATAACAACTAATAGATAACAGTTAATAAATATTGGTTGTTTTCTTTTTAATAAAACAAGAAAAGGTCCTTCCCAGAGGGGAGATAAGCTTTCTTCTTTCCATGTTTTTATTGGAACCCTATCTCCTGGTTTTAACTGGTGAATTGCAAATCCTAAAGGTGGTGTCTGAGCCATCATCCCAGTTGCTCTTAGCTCTTTTAATCTTCTACCAATGGTAATTATATATTTCTGGATACTACGATCCTCAACTACATTGTTCCCTAAGGGCATCCCTTGAGAATAAGGCCATATAACATTTCACATGGTGATAATCCAGTCTCAGTGTGTAGTTTAGTTCTAATATTTAAAAGTAAGCATTTCGTCCAGGGCATTTGTGTCTCGATCATTAACTTAGCCAATTGTTGTTTTATTGTTTGATTCATTCTTTCTACTTTCCCCGAGCTTTGTGGGTGCCACAGAGTGTGGTATTCCCACTGAAAGCCTAATTATTGACATAATAATTTTATTATTTTAGAAGTAAAGTGTGTGCCCTGATCAGAATCAATGTACTGGATTATCCCATATCTAGGTATTAAGTGTTCTAATAACATTTTTACCACCATTCCGGAGAACAAGCAACCCAAAACAGCAAGGCATTTTCTGAATCACCCCTCTTTGTTCCCTTCTCCAAACTCTTTACATTCCTGATGTTATCACCAACCATGGCGCTTGTCGACCCCCATGGCCACACTCCCACATCTCCCCCTTCTTTAACATAAAAAAGCATGATTAACACAAATTAAGAAAGCACGATTAACACAAACTAAAACACAGAGAAAAACTACCAGGCATACTAATTCTATCTTTAACAAACTTTGTAACCACATCCCTGGGAAAGACAGGTACTGAGTGCTGCCCAGGCAGGGGGGGGGTTTGGCTGCCCCTCCAGCTCCTGGAGTCCTTGTTTGTGGGTCCTGCATATGCCAGCCGGACACTCCCAGACGTTGTTTTTTGTTTGAGCTGGAGTCCAAACCGCAGAGGAGGGTGCTGTGATCATGTTAAGGCAGATGATGAGACGGCCGGACAGACTCATGGTGCTGACATCCATCTAGGACCGGCTTCTGTTAAAACACAAGCACAACCTCGGCCCCCAAGTTATTAGAGTGTAGGGCCCTTCCCAGTAATTGGTGCTGTAATTTTTTATTTTTATTTATTTATTTATTTTTCCATGACTTGTGCTCTTCCTTTAACTGAGTTTCTCCCAGATCTGTCTTCTAGATCTGTTTGTCGCTTTTTCTCCTGCACGGACAGATGCAAGGACCTTCCGTCCATCGATTAAAAAAAATTAAAAAACATAGCATACTTTATCTATCTTTTCCTAGGTTTCACACCCCTACTCTTCCTTCTTTGTTTTAGAAGCTGTCCTGGTTTAGTTAGGATAGAATTAATTTTCCTCCCAGTAGCTGGTAGAGTGCTATGTTTTGAATTTAGAATGAGACTAATGTTGATAACACGCTGATGTTTTAATTGCTGCAGAGCAGTGCTTACACTAAGCCAAGGACTTTTCAGCTCCTCACTCTGTCCTGCCAGCAGGCAGGCTGGGGGTGCAGCAGGAGCTGGGAGGGGACAGACCCAGGACAGCAGACCCAAACTGGCCAAAGGGGTATTCCATCCCATCTGATGTCATGCTAAACAATGCATAGGGGTGGCTAGCTGGGGTGGGGGGGGCAGCCACCTGGGGACAGGCTGGGCATCGGTCAGCGGATAGCAAGCAAGTGCACCATGCACCACCCGCTCCGTACACATCATTATTATTATTTTCTGTCCCAATAAACTGTCTCTATCTCAACCCGCAGGCTTCAGTTTTTCTCGTTTCTCTCCCCTATCCCATAGAGGGGGGAGGATGAGCGAACGGCTGTGTGGTGTTTAGCTGCCGGCCGGGTTAAACCACAACAGAAGCATACATAAATTGATACAAAGGAACACTTGAATAATACAACTGGACACAAAAATATATATTTTTCAAGAAATTTACATCAGTAATTGTATAAAGCTTTCTTCTGTACTAAGAGGTCCTGAAAGTTTAGGACTAAAACATTAACTTTGTAATGTAATGTAAAAGGGTTATCATGACAGTCCTCAAAGGCCACTATATAGCACACTGACATATTCAAGGCTCTCAGCTTTTATTTCAGTCTGTGTATTCAAGTTTTGAGGTCCTTTTATGATTATGCAAACATCAGAAATATAGTGATATAATAAATGGTACTTATGAAAGCAGAGTTTTAAAGCCAATATTCAATTTTGCAGGCTCAAAACACCAACTTAATATTTAAACAAGTATTTGATACTTCTGTTTGTTCAAAAATAGAAAGAGTAAATGCACTTACAGAAAAATAACTTTCACTTTTCAACAAGCGTGCTCGTGATTTTTATATTAGTACAAACTTAGAAACAAACAAACAAATCCAAATCCACCATATGACTTTTTAAAATAAATGATACCAATTCACCTTTCCCCTACTTGAGTACATTACATTAAGGCTTTGAATCATCTGACCCACGATTTTACAGCATTAAAATGAGTGGGTCCACAAGGATGCTGGTATGTCTCACTGAGACTTAGCATGAATAGAATTAAAGCTCACCACCTTAAGGAAACAGAAAATCACATGCTCATGCCTTAACTATATTCCTTTTTGTCTCCAAACCAGAACATAAAGTTTAATAGTAACAGTATTTCATGGCAGTAGATGAGTACTTTTTAATCAATTATATTTTATTAATTAATATTATTAATTTAGTGGCAACATCTTTGGAGAAACTTCCAGTTTTTGTTGTACAACACTGCTTTCTGGTAGTGATTCAGACACAGGGAGTTCATTCAGTTCAACATGCTGTAAATATAGCCCCACTTTTCCCCTTTAATAGTTCCAGGGCTCTACACAGAGCATACAGCTCACAAGCCTGAGCTGACCGTGATGGACTCAGAGGTCCTGACTCCACAGGTTCTAGGTCCTTATTAATTATTGGATATCCTGATTTGACCGTTTTATCACATAGTACTGAACCATTTTTAATTTGCTCCCTTTTCTCTGGTTCCGGGTCTTCAATTTTGTCTGACCCATCTAGGAATTTTACTGTGGCAATTCCTACAGCCCTTGGCTACCCGGTAAGAGTGTCTTGCAGGGGGTTTAGGACCTATCACCCACCCACGAATCCTATAGGAATCACTTCGGTCCTTCACCGGCCAAGTCCCTCGTGGGAGATTGGAACCGCGGTTAGAAGACCTCCACACTCGCTTCGGAACTAGGTTCCGTCTCAGTCACACTCTTACACACACAGGCAACCGAATCCCACCCAACCGAACGGTACACACTTCAAATACTCACTACTCCGTCGTCTTCGTTCGGATCTTCGCGCGCAGAATTACGGGCAAAATACAATGCTGCAGCCGGCAAGGGAGCTCATAAAAAAATCAAATTCTTTGCTTGCCTTTATTCAGGTTCAGGATGGTGTTAGTCCCGACCTGACTCGAACAGGAGCCACCAAATGGTGGGGCGCCCCTCCTAGATCCAGTCAGAATTCAGGAACCAAGACCATCCCGGACGAGCCCCCAATTGTGATAAATGATTAAGTCCCAAATAGGATTTTTGTGATTTATTAAGCGAATAGAGGCAAGCAAACAGCGCTGGGTGCACCGGGAGTCTCTGCTCTACCAGGACGCACACCTGTTACATCAGGTGTCTGATTTTTATGCTCCTAGACTAATACATATTCATCACTATTCCTAGAAAAGGCGGGGTTATTACAATTAGTTCCTGGAATCCAAACCCTCTCTGGACGCATGCGTAGCAGTCTCTGGTGGTCTTTCTGGGGGTCTCTTGTGCTGAAGGCTCGTAGTCTTCCTCCCAGGCTTTGTCCTTCGGTCGTCCTTCAACTCCCCCTTTCTCCTTATTTGGTGGATCTCTTTGCTGGTTATCAGAGGCTTGCGCAGCGTCCCATGCAAAAGTCTGCAGTTTCCTAAAAAAACTCCTTGGTCCTCTTATCTCCCAGACTAGAGTCTCAATGTTTGCCCTTCAAACCCTCTATTTACACAAATTGCTGGATCGTTCCTTTGCATGATACAAGAACTATGTACACTAATCACTCTGTTTTTCTTAAATACGAGCTTATATTTCATCATGCGGCCCTAGCATTGTTCCATACTGACACGAATCAAATAAACACATTTCACA
>NW_023311853.1:0-5388 GCF_011077185.1 Oxyura jamaicensis
CTGCAAGACACTCTTACCGGGTAGCCAAGGGCTGTAGGAATTGCCACAGTAAAATTCCTAGATGGGTCAGACAAAATTGAAGACCCGGAACCAGAGAAAAGGGAGCAAATTAAAAATGGTTCAGTACTATGTGATAAAATGGTCAAATCAGGATATCCAATAATTAATAAGGACCTAGAACCTGTGGAGTCAGGACCTTTGAGTCCATCACGGTCAGCTCAGGCTTGTGAGCTGTATGCTCTATGTAGAGCCCTGGAACTATTAAAGGAGAAAAGTGGGGCTATATTTACAGCACGTTGAACTGAATGAACTCCCCATGCCCGAATCACCACCAGAAAGCAGTGTTGTACAACAAAAACTGGAATTTTCTCCAAAGATGTTGCCATTAAATTAATAATATTAATTAATAAAATATAATTGATTAAAAAGTACTCATCTACTGCCATGAAATACTGTTACTATTAAACTTTATGTTCTGGTTTGGAGACAAAAAGGAATATAGTTAAGGCATGAGCATGTGATTTTCTGTTTCCTTAAGGTGGTGAGCTTTAATTCTATTCATGCTAAGTCTCAGTGAGACATACCAGCATCCTTGTGGACCCACTCATTTTAATGCTGTAAAATTGTGGGTCAGATGATTCAAAGCCTTAATGTAAATGTACTCAAGTAGGGGAAAGGTGAATTGGTATCATTTATTTTAAAAAGTCATATGGTGGATTTGGATTTGTTTGTTTGTTTCTAAGTTTGTACTAATATAAAAATCACGAGCACGCTTGTTGAAAAGTAAAAGTTATTCTTATGTAAATGCATTTACTCTTTCTATTTTTTGAACAAACAGAAGTATCAAATACTTGTTTAAATATTAAGTTGGTGTTTTGAGCCTGCAAAATTTAATATTGGCTCTAAAACTCTGCTTTCATAAGTACCATTTGTTATACCACTATATTTCTGATGTTTGCATAATCATATAAGGACCTCAAAACTTGAATACACAGACTGAAATAAAAGCTGAGAGCCTTGAATATGTCAGTGTGCTATGTAGTGGCCTTTGAGGACTGTCATGATAGCCCTTTTACATTACATTACAAAGTTAATGTTTTAGTCCTAAATTTTCAGGACCCCTTAGTACAGAAGAAAGCTTTATACAATTACTGATGTGAATTTCTCTAAAAATGTATATTTTTGTGTCCAGTTGTATTATTCAAGTGTTCCTTTGTATCAATTTATGTATGCTTCTGTTGTGGTTCAACCTGGCCGGCAGCTAAACACCACACAGCCATTCGCTCATCCTCCCCCCCCATGGGATAGGGGAGAGAAACGAGAAAAACTGAAGCCTGTGGGTTGAGATAGAGACAGTTTATTGGGACAGAAAATAATAATAATTATGTGTACGGAGCAGGTGATGCACGGTGCCGTTGCTTGCTACCCGCTGACCGATGCCCAGCCTGTCCCCAGGTGGCCGGCCCCCCTACCCTGGCTAGCCATCCCTATGCATTGTTTAGCATGGCATCAGATGGTATGGAATACCCCTTTGGCCAGTTTGGGTCTGCTGTCCTGGGTCTGTCCCCTCCCAGCTCTTGCTGCACCCAGCTCCTGCTGCACCCTCAGCCTGCCCGCTGGCAGGACAGAGTGAGGAGCTGAAAAGTCCTTGGCTTAGTGTAAGCACTGCTCTGCAGCAATTAAAACATCAGTGTGTTATCAACATTAGTCTCATTCTAAATCCAAAACATAGCACTCTACCAGCTACTGGGAGGAAAAATAACTCTATCCTAACTAAACCAGGACAGCTTCTAAAACCAAGAAGGGAGAGTAGGGGTGTGAACCCTAGGAAAAGATAGAGTAAGTATGCTATGTTCTTAAATTTTTAAATCGATGGACGGAAGGTCCTTGCATCTGTCCGTGCAGGAGAAAAAGTGACAGACAGATCTAGGAGACAGATCTGGGAGAAACTCAGTTAAAGAAAGAGCACAAGTCATGGAAAAATAAATAAATAAATAAAAATAAAAAATTACAGCACCAATTACTGGGAAGGGCCCTACACTCTAATAACTTGGGGGCCGAGGTTGTGCTTGTGTTTTAACAGAAGCCGGTCCTAGATGGATGTCAGCACCATGAGTCTGTCCGGCCGTCTCATCATCTGCCTTAACATGATCACAGCACCCTCCTCTGCGGTTTGGACTCCAGCTCAAACAAAAAACAACGTCTGGGAGTGTCCGGCTGGCATATGCAGGACCTACAAACAAGGACTCCAGGAGCTGGAGGGGCAGCCAGAGCCCCCCCTGCCTGGGCAGCACTCAGTACCTGCCTCTCCCAGGGATGTGGTTACAAAGTTTGTTAAAGATAGAATTAGTATGCCTGGTAGTTTTTCTCTGTGTTTTAGTTTGTGTTAATCGTGCTTTCTTAATTTGTGTTAATCGTGCTTTTTATGTTAAAGAAGGGGGAGATGTGGGAGTGTGGCCATGGGGGTCGACAAGTCCCATGGCTGGTGATAACATCAGGAATGTAAATAGTTTGGAGGAGGGAACAAAGAGGGGTGATTCAAATGCCTTGCTGTTTTGGGTTGCTTGTTCTCCGGAACGGTGGTAAAAATGTTATTAGAACACTTAATACCTAGATATGGGATAATCCAGTACATTGATTCTGATCAGGGCACACACTTTACTTCTAAAATAATAAAATTATTATGTCAATAATTAGGCTTTCAGTGGGAATACCACACTCCGTGGCACCCACAAAGCTCGGAGAAAGTAGAAAGAATGAATCAAACAATAAAACAACAGTTGGCTAAGTTAATGATCGAGACACAAATGCCCTAGACGAAATGCTTACCATTGGCACTTTTAAATATTAGAACTAAACTACACAATGAGACTAGATTATCACCATGTGAAATGTTATATGGCATGCCTTATTCTCAAGGGATGCCCTTAGGGAACAATGTAGTTGAGGATCGTAGTATCCAGAAATATATAATTACCATTGGTAGAAGATTAAAAGAGCTAAGAGCAACTGGGTTGATGGCTCAGACACCACCTTTAGGATTTGCAATTCACCAGTTAAAACCAGGAGATAGGGTTCTAATAAAAACATGGAAAGAAGAAAACTTATCTCCCCTCTGGGAAGGACCTTTTCTTGTTTTATTAAAAAGAAAACAGCCGATATTTATTAACTGTTATCTATTAGTTGTTATCTATTAACAAGGAAACAGCTGTGAGAACTGCTGAAAAAGGATGGACACGTGTCGTGAGTAAAAGGTCCAGTGGAAGAGTGGAAAGTAACATCAGAACCAGGAGAAACTAAACTAACAGATGGACTTGAAGAAGCTTTCATCAGAGTATAAGCTAAGTTGCTGTGGGAATTTTATTGTAATTACTCCTTTATTGTAATTACTCCAAATTTATTGTAATTACTTCTGTAAAATTAGTAAACAAAGAACTTCTTGAATAGATACCTATTAAGGGGAGAGATTTATCAGTAACAGGGATCAGTTAAGCGTTATCTCCTGAAGGTACCGAGAAGGTACATCTGCAATGTACACCCCTTTAAGATTAGGGAAGAGGGCAAGACCTGATAGGGAACTGGTGCTGCAGCTGGGAAGGTCTGCCAAGGGCTGCAACCCCTTCGGGATGTGACCGCCGAGCACTATGGCCCTTACCGGACCTCTTCTAGTCCTACTTGGGGTGAGTTTCTTGGCCCAAGCTACAGCCAACAACTGCAGTCAACTACTAGAAAAGGATGCTTGAGCTCCCAGACAGTGGTCTATCATACTGTCTATGACTGTAAAGGCCAGAAAAGAGGAAGCTGCATTTTTAACCTAACTCAGTATGCTCTATGCAGAGAAATGAATTGGAATAAGTGAAATTGTAACCACCCTGAATACCTCAGTGTCAATAACCTTTGATGCCTGTGATATTATAGATGAAGACCCATATACTGATTGTGGAAGCCTGAGCTGGAAGAGATATAGTAACCAGCCCAAGTACATTTGTCCTAGAAAGGGTGAAACAGTGACTTCTACATGTTACACTGATTGGATAAGAGATTATCCATGGGACCGGAGTTATCATTACTGCGGACCCTCAAATTGGGGTTGTGCTTGTTGGAGTACAGATCCTGGGGCTATAGGACCCCAATAGATATGCTTAATAGAATAATTAGGTTGCAAGCTGTAGTAGAAATAGTTGTGAATAAAACTGGAGATGCACTCGGATTAATTGCAAAACAAAATACCAAGATGGGAACTGCTTTGTATCAAAATTGCTTAGCTTTAGATTATTTGCTAGCACAAGAAGGAGGAGTCTGTGGAAAATTTAACCTTAAGTAACTGCTGTTTAGATATTGATGATGAAGGAAAAGCTGTGAATGAACTTGTAAAAAGAAATGAAGAAAATTGCACATGTCCCAGTTCAAACTTGAAATGAAATCAATTTAAGAGAATTATGGAGGGACTTTATGGGTGGTGGTTGGCTTACTAGAATCAGGATAGTTGTATTAGGAATATGTGGAGGGTTGTTTAATAATTCAGTAATTTCATGTTTAATACCCTGTTTTACCAGACTAATACACTCGGTTATACAAGGAATGCAAATATCTGTGGTGCCTGTTGATCCAGAACCAGGGTAAGGGAAAACCCATTCCCTGATGATAATAAAAACAAAAGAGGATCCAAAATTGGTACCAATTTGGCAAGTATTGACTCGATTGAATAATAATAATAATAATAATAAAACACGAACCAATACCATGAAAAAAAAAGAAATGGGGGATTGTGAAATGTGTTTATTTGATTCGTGTCAGTATGGAACAATGCTAGGGCCGCATGATGAAATATAAGCTCCTATTTAAGAAAAACAGAGTGATTAGTGTACATAGTTCTTGTATCATGCAAAGGAACGATCCAGCAATTTGTGTAAATAGAGGGTTTGAAGGGCGAACATTGAGACTCTAGTCCGGGAGATAAGAGGACCAAGGAGTTTTTTTTTTAGGAAACTGCAGACTTTTGCATGGGACGCTGCGCAAGCCTCTGATAACCAGCAAAGAGATCCACCAAATAAGGAGAAAGGGGGAGTTGAAGGACGACCAAAGGACAAAGCCTGGGAGGAAGACTACGAGCCTTCAGCACAAGAGACCCCCAGAAAGACCACCAGAGACTGCTACGCATGCGTCCAGAGAGGGTTTGGATTCCAGGAACTAATTATAATAACCCCGCCTTTTCTAGGAATAGTGATGAATATGTATTAGTCTAGGAGCATAAAAATCAGACACCTGATGTAACAGGGGTGCGTCCTGGTAGAGCAGAGACTCCCGGTGCACCCAGCGCTGTTTGCTTGCCTCTATTCGCTTAATAAATCACAAAAATCCTATCTGGGACTTAATCATTTATCACAA
>NW_023311854.1:0-4755 GCF_011077185.1 Oxyura jamaicensis
CCTGCAGCCACCCCAGCTCCTGCTCCTGCAGCCGCTCCAGCTCCTGCAGCTCCAGCTCCTGCAGCTCCAGCTCCAGCTCCTGCAGCCGCTCCAGCTCCTGCTCCTGTAGCTGTTCCAGCTCCAGCTCCTGCAGCCACCCCAGCTCCTGTGGCTGGGCCAGAGAAACGAGCTGTAGCAGTGCAAGTTGCCCCTGCAGATGGTGTTCCAACCCCTGTGGCAGACCCGGTGGTTGGGTCAGAGAAACGAGCTGTAGCAGTACAAGTTGCCCCTGTAGACAAGGTGAAAAAATGGTATAGAGACTCAGGTCGTTTAGAATGCAGAGAGTCTTCTGCTAGGTCTAGGTGTAGAGAAGACGAGGTCGGACTATCAGAGGAGCAGGAGGATGAAGATGGGGATATTGAAAAATCAACAGTAGTTACCCGAAACCTATACCAGCGTGAGCTACGAGATGTGCGAAAAGATTTTGGTCGCTGCATAGGTGAGCAGCTTGTCACCTGGCTGCTCCGGTGCTGGGATACCAGAGCCAATTGTGTGGAATTAGAGGGCAAGGAAGCCAGGCGGCTGGGATCCCTTGCTAGAGATGCAGGCATTGACAAAGCAATTGCAGATGGAGCACGATCTCACAGCCTCTGGAGGCGTCTCCTGTATGCTGTAAGGGAAAGGTTTCCCTACAAGGAAGAACTTGTATGTCTGCCAGGCAAGTGGACCACTATGGAGAAGGGAATCCAGTACCTGAGGGAATTAGCCGTACGGGAGGTGATTTATGAGGACCCAGACAATGGACCCACAGATCCAGATGGACCCACAGATCCAGATGAAGTCAGGTGTACACGACCCATGTGGCGGAAGTTTGTACGGAGTGCACCATCATCATATGCCAGCTCATTGGCAATAATGGCCTGGAAAGAGGATGAGGAACCCACGGTGGGTGATGTGGCTAAACAACTCCGGCAGTACGAAGAAAGCCTCTCCTCTTCCCTACAGGCCTGCGTCTCGGCTGTGGAGAAACTTTCTGAAAGCGTCCATCAACTAAAAGAGAATACTTTGGAGAAACTTTCTGAAAAGGTCCACCACCTTGAAGAGAGATTATTTTCCTCCCCTCCTGTACAAACCAATGTCTCTGCTATTAGGGGTAAGCGCTCATCCGTGCAAGGAAGACAATATGGTGGATACACACCTCGTGCCATCCTGTGGTTTTACCTACGGGACCATGGAGAGGACATGAGAAAATGGGATGGAAAATCCACCGCGACCCTAGAGGCACGGGTACGTGAGTTGCAAAAGAAAACAATTGGGAAAAAGGGGGTCTCTGAAAAGTTTGCTGCTCCAACTTCCAGCAGGCAGTCCTTTAAACACAGGAATGAAGATTCTGACCAGGATTAGAGGGGCCCTGCCTCCAGCCAGGGGGAGGAAAGGGACAATCGAGTTTATTGGACTGTGTGGATTTGATGGCCTGGCACATCAGACGCGCAGAAGTATAAGGCTTTAGTAGACACTGGTGCACAATGGACTCTAATGCCATCAAGCTATACAGGGCCAGAGCCCATCAGTATTTATGGAGTGACGGGGGGATCCCAGCAATTAACTGTATTGGAAGCTGAACTGAGTCTAACTGGGAATGAGTGGCAAAAACACCGTATTGTGACTGGCCCGGATGCTCCATGCATCCTTGGCATAGACTATCTTAGAAGAGGATATTTTAAGGACCCAAAAGGGTTCCGCTGGGCTTTTGGCATAGCTGCCTTAGAGACAGAGGGCATTGAACAATTGTCTACCTTGCCCGGTCTCTCAGAGGACCCTTTTGTTGTGGGGTTGCTGAGGGTCGAAGAACAACAAGTGCCAATTGCTACTACAACTGTGCACCGGCGGCAATATCGCACCGACCGAGACTCCCTGATTCCCATCCATGAGCTAATTCGTCAACTGGAGAGCCAAGGAGTGATCAGCAAGACTCATTCACCTTTTAATAGTCCCATATGGCCAGTGCGAAAGTCTAATGGTGAGTGGAGACTAACCGTGGACTATCGTGGCCTGAATGAGGTCACACCACCACTGAGTGCTGCAGTGCCAGACATGCTAGAACTTCAGTACGAACTGGAATCAAAGGCAGCTGAGTGGTACGCCACAATTGATATCGCTAATGCATTTTTCTCCATCCCTCTAGCAGCAGAGTGCAGGCCACAGTTTGCCTTTACTTGGAGGGGAGTCCAATATACTTGGAATCGGCTGCCCCAGGGGTGGAAACATAGCCCTACAATTTGCCATGGACTGATCCAGTCTGCGCTGGAGCAGGGGGAAGCTCCTGAACACCTGCAGTACATCGATGACATCATTGTGTGGGGTGACACAGCAAAGGAAGTTTTTGAGAAAGGGAAGAAAATAATCCAAATCCTTCTGAAGGCCGGTTTTGCCATAAAACAAAGTAAAGTTAAAGGACCTGCACGAGAGATCCAGTTTTTAGGAATAAAATGGCAAGATGGACGTCGTCAAATCCCAATGGATGTGATCAACAAAATAACAGCTATGTCTCCACCAACTAGCAAAAAGGAAACACAAACTTTCCTAGGTGTCGTGGGGTTTTGGAGAATGCACATTCCAAATTACAGTCTGATTGTAAACCCGCTCTACCAAGTAACCCGTAAGAAGAATGATTTTGAATGGGGCCCTGAGCAACGACAAGCTTTTGAACAAATTAAGCAGGAAATAGTTCATGCAGTAGCCCTTGGGCCAGTCCGAACGGGACCAGATGTAAAGAATGTGCTCTACACCGCAGCCGGGGAGAATGGCCCCACCTGGAGCCTCTGGCAGAAAGAACCTGGGGAAACTCGAGGTCGACCCCTAGGGTTTTGGAGTCGGGGATACAGAGGATCTGAGGCCCGCTACACTCCAACCGAAAAGGAGATATTGGCGGCATATGAAGGAGTTCGATCTGCTTCAGAAGTGGTTGGTACTGAAGCACAGCTCCTCCTGGCACCCCGACTGCCAGTACTGGGCTGGATGTTCAAAGGAAGGGTCCCCTCTACACATCATGCAACTGATGCTACATGGAGCAAGTGGGTTGCACTGATTACTCAGCGGGCTCGAATAGGAAACCCCAGTCGTCCGGGAATCTTGGAAGTTATTATGGACTGGCCAGAAGGCAAATACTTTGGGATGTCATCAGAGGAGGAGGTGGTCCGTGCTGAGGAAGCTCCACTGTACAACAAGCTACCAGAAAATGAGAAGAGATATGCCCTGTTCACTGACGGGTCCTGTCGCATTGTGGGAAAGCATCGGAGATGGAAAGCTGCTGTATGGAGTCCTACACGACGAGTTGCAGAAGCTGCTGAGGGAGAAGGTGAATCGAGTCAATTTGCAGAAGTGAAAGCCATCCAGCTGGCTTTAGATATTGCTGAACGAGAAAAGTGGCCAGTTCTCTACCTATACACTGATTCGTGGATGGTAGCAAATGCCCTTTGGGGGTGGTTACAGCAATGGAAACAGAACAACTGGCAGCGCAGGGGCAAACCCATTTGGGCTGCTGCATTATGGCAAGATATTGCTGCCCGGGTAGAGAACCTGGTTGTAAAGGTACGCCATGTAGATGCCCATGTGCCCAAGAATCGGGCTACTGAAGAACATCAAAACAACCAGCAGGTGGATCAGGCTGCCAAGATTGAACTGGCTCAGGTGGACCTGGACTGGCAATATAAGGGTGAACTATTTGTAGCCCGATGGGCCCATGAAACCTCGGGCCATCAAGGCAGAGATGCAACATACAGATGGGCTCGTGATCGAGGGGTGGACCTGACCATGGACACTATAGCACAGGTTATTCATGATTGTGAAACATGTGCTGCAATCAAGCAAGCCAAACGGTCAAAGCCTCTTTGGTACGGAGGACGATGGCTGAAATATAAATATGGAGAGGCCTGGCAAATTGATTACATCACACTCCCTCAAACCCGCAATGGCAAGCGCCACGTACTTACAATGGTGGAAGCAACCACTGGGTGGCTGGAAACATATCCTGTGCCCCATGCCACTGCCTGAAACACTATCCTGGGCCTTGAAAAGCAAGTGCTATGGCGACATGGCACCCCAGAAAGAATTGAGTCAGACAATGGGACTCATTTCCGAAACAACCTTATAGATACTTGGGCCAAAGAACATGGTATTGAGTGGGTGTATCACATCCCCTATCACGCACCAGCCTCCGGTAAAGTTGAGCGATACAATGGACTGTTAAAGACTACACTGAAAGCAATGGGTGCTGGGACATTCAGAAATTGGGACACGCATTTGGCAAAGGCCACCTGGTTAGTCAATACTAGGGGATCTGCCAATTGAGCTGGACCTGCCCAATCAAACCTGCTACGTACAGTAGAAGGGGATAAAGTTCCTGTAGTGCATGTAAGAAATATGCTAGGTAAAACAGTCTGGGCTACTCCTGCCTCAGGAAAAGGCAAACCCATTCGTGGGATTGCTTTTGCTCAAGGACCTGGATGCACTTGGTGGGAAATGCAAAAGAATGGGGAGGTCCGGTGTGTACCTCAAGGGGATTTAATACTGGGTGAGAATAGCCCATGAGTTGAGATGTATTATGTTAATTATTATATAATACTGTGTGTCATCACTACCATAGATGAAAATAGTGATTAACTAGAATGTATTGGAAAGAGTGTAACCTGAGCATGACATAAATGGTATGGAATAAGGGGTGGATATATGTCCTGGTTTCAGTTAGGACAGTTATTTTTCCCTCCTAGTAGCTGG
>NW_023311855.1:0-1101 GCF_011077185.1 Oxyura jamaicensis
ACATCCCCATCTCCTACTGCCCCAGGAAGAGCCCTGAGCAGTGTGAGGCAGGAACAGATCTCCCTTCCCAGGGGTTGGAGGTCAAGGCTTGGGCCTTGTGCTTGGTGAAACAAATGTAGCACATCCAGTTTTCCTGCACATCAGTGTGTACTGGGTATGGCTGGGTTGTCAACTTTACTTGCAGCAGCCCATACAGTGCTGCGCTCTGCACTTGGAGCTAGAACAGCAGTGGTATCACACGGGTGTTGTGTCTGCTGCTTAGCAGTGATGGCACAGCATCAGGACTCTCTCTAACCCTCCTAGGGGGTGGGCAAAAAAGTGAGAAAGAAACGTCACCAGGGCAGCTGACCTAAACCAACCAAAGGGGATATTCCGTACCATATGATGTCAAACTCAGCAATAAAAGATGGAAAAAGGAAGAAGAGGGGAGGGGTGGGCTCTTGTTGCGAAAACATCTGTCCTCCTCCCGAACACCGGCTACGTGCGTTGAGGCCCTGCTTCAAGGAAGTGCTCAAGCTTCGCTCATTAGTGGGAAGTAGAGAGGAATTTCTTTCCTCTGCACTTCCACATAGCATTTGATTCATTTGTTTTGTTATCCCCTTTCTCCCTCCCTTCCCTTTTCCCCTTTTCCCTTTAGTTGAATTTTTTAATTAATAATAATATTTTGTTAATAATATTTTTCCTCTTTAATAAATTATCCTTATCTCAACCCGTGAGTTTTCCTTTCCTTTACTTCTTCCCCTCCCCATCTGAGGAGGGGGAGTGAGGGAGCGGTTGTGGTGTTCAACTGCCTAGCACGGTAAAACCACCACACAGTGTCACCTTCACACTGCCTTTGTCTACTTGTCCTCACTGCCTCCAAGGTTCTGCTCTAACGAGCATCAAGGGAGGCTGTGTCAGTGCTGGCCCTCAGGGGGACACGACAGAAAACTTGCCTGTGACTTGGACTCCTTCAGAGATGTCTTCCATTGTCTCTCAGGGCCTGAGGTTGGTGGGCTCATCAGCAAAGCCCCCAGAGGGGTGATGACAATGCCTTGGGCTGGGCCTCTGCTGCTGAGCTGGGCCGGGCTCCTGGGACAGAGAGAGCTCCTGGCAAGAGGG
>NW_023311856.1:0-2497 GCF_011077185.1 Oxyura jamaicensis
TTAAATGGTGTAACCACAGTTGTTTAATTAATTCCTTAAAAAAAAAATTCACCTTTCAAATCTCTCACATTGCTGATCAAAGGTCAGTCAGGACTGGTGTGGGAGCAAGGTAACTGTATTATACAACACAGATTTTTACTTTCTTTAATACTTCTTGCCCTCAAATACAAAGGTCCCAGCTGGCTGTTCTTATAGACTTAACTGGTAAGGCACTCTTACCTTACCTTCCATCCAACCAGACCAAAAAATTTTTTTTTTTTTTTTTTTTCCCTAGTCTTCACAACTCTAGCTGAATTTCATTTACTACCTTCAAAAATAATACAATGATAGCTACATAGAAAATGCATGAAAATGAACTTGTGGTGTGACAAAAATGTCAAGATCTTGAGTATTAATAATGTCAGTTTTGATGCATGTATTACATCAAGGCATGGATTAATTCTGTTTTATAAAATTCCTTTCCACAAACTCAACATTTTGGATCTTTGTTCCCTTGGACACGTTTTGAAAATTTTGAAATTTTCACAAGGACAAAACACTTGTATTCCAGTAAGCTGTAATCTATGGTGATACAGCAGTGGCCTGGGGTACAGTAACTGCTGTATGGGGTCAAGAAAGAACATAAACGAGAATGAACAGGGAATATAAAATGGGAGCTTTTATTAACTGCAAGGGACTGTGATTTCTCCTGTGAGAAAACTTATACTGGCTTCCTGACAGTAATACATGGCCATGGAATTAAATTCAAATTTATTCATAGGGAAAATTTCTTTAAAACTACATATTATATCTGTAAAGTTCCAAAAGAAAATTCAGTTAGACTGGGTGTTAGGTGTATACCCATTCAGTTCCCCAAATAGTAAAGGCTACTGTCCTCTCAAATGAGGTTTCATATGTATGAATATTTAGAAATGGCTCAGATTTCAAAGTCTGACATTTATAGAAGCACACATATTTAGGATATGAGGAACAAAGGTGCACGAAAGATGCTATTTGTTATTCCTTACTCATCAGTTGTAGGAGCTTATTATGAAAATGTTTTTCAGACATAGTTGGCAAACATAGTGACCTGTGATTAACAACATAAATAACAAACACTGTATAGGTGATGTGAAAGTTGCCAAAATATCTCATGATATTATATATCCTCAGCTAGGATTAAATACATTAGTTTAAAGCAGGGATGATAATACTGCCTTAAAGTACTTAAAAATAGGCAAATGGCAAGCATGTAGCTGTAATAGGGCAGATGAGGGAGGACAAACCAAATCTATGCCTATCAAGTCATGCTGGATGCTGGTTAGCACAGTGTTGTTCAGCTTGCATGTACTGTGCCCATTCCTTCATTTTTTTTTTTGCATCACTGCAATCCCATAGGTTGATTTAAACGGCCTCTTCACTGACATTTGAGGATGGATTTTATATCCGTTATAGATCATTCAAATATTAGCAATTGTAAATTAAATCAGGCAACCTTTCCTTATTACACATCTTGTAACAGAATGCACTTCAAATCTTCAAATACAGAGGATGAGTATAATCCTTGTGCCAATTGCACAGTTAAGTTTTTAAAGTGTGGTTTCAAAGGACCTTAAGCTCTGCTTTCAGTGGTGAATTTCACCTTCTGAAATATCAAATATATTGAAGTATTCAAATAGATTGAATGACGAATACAATCCTTCTAACTGCATCCCCATTTTTTTGTGTATGTGAAGTAGAAATATGATCTTTTATACTGATTTACTCTATCACCTGCTGATCAAATTGGAGGATGTATATCTCCTATACAGCTTTAGCCTGAAAATCAGGGACTGCTATAAAAAAAAAACAAACAAAAAATAACAACAAACCCTTGTTTTACAAATAAATGTTTAGCTTTGATATGCTTAACACTTGATAACAATCTTGTTAAACTTTATGACAGAATCACAGAATCACAGAATAGTCTAGGTTGGAAGAGACCTCCAAGATTACTGACTCCAACCTCTGACCTAACTCTAACAAATCTATCTAAACCATATCCCTAAGCTCTACATCTAAACGTCTTTTAAAGACCTCCAGGGATGGTGACTCAACCACTTCCCTGGGCAGCCTATTCCAGTGATTAACAACCCGTTCAGTAAAGAAGCTCTTCCTAATACCCAACCTAAACCTCCCCTGGCGCAACTTTAGCCCATTCCCCCTTGTCCTGTCACCAGGCACGTGGGAGAATAGACCAACTCCCACCTCGCTACAGCCTCCTTTCAGGTACCTGTAGAGTGCAATAAGGTCGCCCCTGAGCCTCCTCTTTTCCAGGCTAAACAGTCCCAGCTCCCTCAACCGCTCCTCATAAGACTTGTTCTCCAGACCCTTCACCAGCTTCGTAGCCCTTATCTGGACTCGCTCAAGCACCTCCATGTCCTTCTTGTAGAGAGGGGCCCAAAACTGAATGCAGTCCTCGAGGTGCAGCCTCACCAGAGCCAAGTACAGGGGGACAATCACTTCCCTGGACCTGCTG
>NW_023311857.1:0-2611 GCF_011077185.1 Oxyura jamaicensis
TCCACCCTTTTCAGCCCCAAAACTCAATTTGAGGTCAGAACACCTGCCTAGTCCGTGCCTTGAGGAGCTTAAAAGGTTGAGGGGCGTGCGTTCATGGGGGATTTCTCCAAATTCGGTTAAGAAATCTTTCCAACCTTAAAGATTTTATGATTTCAGGTTAAAAAAAAATCTTTTGGAGGGACCACAAAATGGCCGCCCTCCCTGAGGCCCCCCTCAGCCTCCCTCCTGCACCCACCTGCGCTGTGAGGGGGGAGCTGAGGCTGTGCCCCCCTTTTTGGGTCTCCTCAAAAAAAAATTGACATTTTGAAGGACTGGGGTGGAAAACGGGGTTTTGTGGTTGTACAGCACAGGGTAGAGAGCAAAATGTCAAGGATTTGGGTGGAAAAATGGTGGGTCACACCCCAGCCCTGTTCTGAGAGAATAAAGTTTCATTTTGGTAAAATCCACCCTTTTCAGCCCCAAAACTCAATTTGAGGTCAGAACACCTGCTTAGTCTGTCCCTTGAGGAGCTGGAAAGGTTCAGGGGGGTGCTTTCATAGGGGATTTCTCCAAATTTGGTTAAGAAATCTTTCCAACCCTAAAGATTTTATGATTTCAGGTTAAAACAAATCTTTTGGAGGGACCACAAAATGGCCGCCCTCCCTGAGGGCCCCCTCAGCCTCCCTCCTGCACCCACCTGCGCCGTGAGGGGGGAGCTGAGGCTGTGCCCCCCTTTTTGGGTCTCCTCCAAAAAAAAAAAATCGACATTTTGAAGGACTGTGGTGGAAAACGGGGTTTTGTGGTTGTACAGCACAGGGTAAAGAGCAAAATGTCAAGGATTTGGGTGGAAAAATGGGGGGTCACACCCCAGCCCTGTTCTGAGAGAATAAAGCTTTATTTTGGTAAAATTTTAATTTGAGTGGATAAAGTTTTGAGAGGACAAAGTTTTATTTTGGTAAAATCCACCCTTTTCAGCCCCAAAACTCCATTTGAGGTCAGAACACCTGCTTAGTCTGTCCCTTGAGGAGCTTGAAAGATTTAGGGGCGTGCTTTCATGGGGGATTTCTCCAAATTCGGTTAAGAAATCTTTCCAACCTTAAAGATTTTATGATTTCAGGTTAAAAAAAAATCTTTTGACAGGATCACAAAATGGCCGCCCTCCCTGAGGGCCCCCTCAGCCTCCCTCCTGTACCTGGCCTGCGCCGTGA
Source organism: Oxyura jamaicensis (assembly GCF_011077185.1). Lineage (NCBI taxonomy): Eukaryota > Metazoa > Chordata > Aves > Anseriformes > Anatidae > Oxyura > Oxyura jamaicensis. The sequence continues at coordinate 1,188 of NW_023311857.1, forward strand.
GGGGGGAGCTGCGGCTGTGCCCCCCTTTTTGGGTCTCCTTAAAAAAAAACTTGAAATTTTGAAGGACTGGGGTGGAAAACGGGGTTTTGTGGTTGTACAGCACAGGGTAAGAGCAAAATGTCAAGGATTTGGGTGGAAAAATGAGGGGTCACGGCCCAGCCCTGTTCTGAGAGAATAACGTTTTATTTTGGTAAAATCCACCCTTTTCAGCCCCAAAACTCAATTTGAGGTCAGAACACCTGCTTAGTCCGTGCCTTGAGGAGCTTGAAAGGTTCAGGGGCGTGCTTTCATGGGGGATTTCTCCAAAATCGGTTAAGAAATCTTTCCAACCTTAAAGATTTTACGATTTCAGGTTAAAACAAATCTTTTGAAGGGACCACAAAATGGCCGCCCTCCCTGAGGGCCCCCTCAGCCTCCCTCCTGCACCCACCTGCGCTGTGAGGGGGGAGCTGAGGCTGTGCCCCCTTTTTTTTGCTCTGTATTTGACTGCATGTCGTGTTCTTTTGGTAGCCTTCCTTTTTATTCTGTTTGTAAGGCAACAAAGGTCTGCGGCTTCTCTTTGCTTTGTTTTTACATGCACGGCTTGTGCTGTTGCAGTACGTGCAATAAAAGAATTAGGATTGATAAAACGCTTCGTTTGCACGCTGACGTGGTTTTAAGTCGAAAAAATAAACATAAACAGATTTGGTGTTTTTACATTGAGGCAGGAGATCCTTCTTGTTGTTTGGCATCACCATCTTAAAATATTTGTGCCTTTAGTAAAACCATGAGAGAGCCGTACAAGTGAGGACAGACCCATTTCATGACTGGCTAGCTATGTCTGAACAGGCTGTGCTGTGTGTTTTAGTTTTCTTATCCAGCTTTCCTTTTCGCCAGGTAATCCAAAGTGCCCAGAAGACAGCTGCAAGCACAGTTTCTGTCCAGGATATCCATTTGTGCTGGGGCAACGTTGGACCTGCCTTGAAACTTCCTTTTCTAACTCTGCCACAGAACATTCCAGCATTTTCTCCGGTTTTGTTGCTCGCTACATCTGATGTGTGTCACTCAGATCTGCCACAAGAGGTATTTCTGTCAATCCTTTGCTCCCTATTTCTTCAGTTTCTTGTTAGTTTAGGAATGCTTTCAGCATCAAAATGCTGTGCTTTCTGTCAGTCGGTGTATCATGCAATCCCTTCATTGAGATGTAACTCTACGGGGGTTTCTGAGAGGTGATCTTGGAACTTGCTGTGGTGGTTTTGCTCGGGTGGGCGACCGAGCTCCGCCACAACCGCTCTCTCACTCCCCCTCCTCAAAGAGGAACAGGGAGAAAATACGATGAAAGGGGCTCAAGGGTTGAGATAAGGACGAGGAGATCGCGCAGTAATTATTGTGATGGGCAAAACAGACTCAGCATAGGGAGATAGTAAGATTTATTGCCTATTGCT